>NC_018296.1:753026-782369 GCF_000315875.1 Candida orthopsilosis Co 90-125
CCTTTACAAGCTGAAATTGATTGATATTCCATGGAAACGTAAATTGACAACACACTCAGCTCATTGTCAAAAAGTCTCTTTTGTTTTTGTGAGTGTGAACCAAGCTCACGCATTTGTGTCGATGATTGAGATCCACTAGAACAAAGAGAGCCTCTTGCGATCGCATATATTGGAAAAACTAGGAGCAGCTCTTTACAGGCTAGATATCTTGATCCATATATTCTGCTATTAAATTCACTATTTACTCTTTCTTCTCTTGCATAAATCGTTGATAATGGACTCAACACCACAACATCACTGTAAACAAGACTTTGCTCGTTGAAGATATTGAAACTTACATCTGAATGTTCCTGATTCTTTGTAGTAGACTGATATCGTACCCAAGATGACACAAGCTATAAAACTATATAGTTTCAAGCCACGACAGCATAACCAAATCTCAGAGACAAGGCGACATCTTGGAATAATTGATGTACAAGATATCTCTTCGTTCGATATAATTTTTGCAACACATTTCGATATTTCCAAAAATCATATAGAAATACCAACAAAAAACCTCCAAAAACTCCCTCTTTCCTTCTTTCTTTTTTCTCCCTCTTCCCCCAGTAACTTGTGGCTCATAAATTTCATCCCGGAAAAGTATCATCGATTGGTCCAACGGAAGAATGATTCAAATCAAGAGAACAACGAGTTATTCCCAGTCATACCACAAATTATTGATTCAATAAGTTGTCTCCTGTTAATTCAGACACCACCACCACTACTACTAATGCTACTACCACTACAACAACGCCAAACAGTTGTTGGTTGTGGTTTTCCCTAAAAAGGTTACTATCTTGGTTTTGCTACAATTGATGGTCAAATTTGCTTAAAGGTAAGTCTGATGTCAAACCTATTGGAAAAAAGCTGCTGAGTGGCTGTGCTGGTATTATCTTTTGAAATTGCTTTAGTTCTTGTTATGTGTTATTGTTTTATAATGTGACATCAATATCCGATCATCCACTCACTCTAACTCTGATGAGCGATTTCCTTCAAGGGTCCTCTCTTGAATATCGGCTTTATAGTGTATGTGACTGAAAAGGCAACAGTTCGATGAGTTGAAATTTCGAATTAAAAATCAGAATCTCCTTTATCGCAAGATCGATCCATCATCAAGAAAATATTCAATTGCACTGAACATCACCAACAGGTCCCAATTAAAATGCAACACTTGATCCAATAATCAATACGACGATTTAGACCAGTTTCTGATGAACCACGGTTATGTACATGGTCTCCGTCGTAAACCCCGTCGTATGGTGGGTACGTCTAATAATCTAAAGTTGACTGTTGTATAGGAGAAACATGTTGATGAGCAGTAGGTAAAATCGGTTTTAAACCTTGCAGTGGATTTTATCCTCTCCATGTAATGACAATTGCAATTGAATGAACAAATTACACTTGTAAATGAGTGAATATAAGGGGAAATGTTTTGTTTAAATAGTCGTAGAATGGTGCAAATTTGTTATTCTAATATGGAGGGTCTTTTTCCACATACGGGTCTTCTTCGTACACATCAGTGGTGATTTGAGCTGCTTGAGATAATTTTTCAGTTGATTGCTTGAAAAAGGTTTCGTCGAAGAGTGTGTTTAACACAGTTTAATGGTCCTTAAGATATGATTGAGGGTATTTGTAATCACACTGGCACAACATATGCCTCGTTTTAGTTTCTTAAAGTAGCTCCATGTTGTATCAGGGGGTCAGTTATTTGTAGTTGGTGGTGGATGTGGTGCAGGAAAATATCAATGCTGTTCTGTGCAACCACGCGTATTCAAAACAAAGGAACCAAAAAAAAGGGACACAAGATGAAAGTGGATCGCTTTCTGAACTTGGATTTATATGAACATTCGCTAACGATACTATGGAGAGGGAGTTTTCACCTATAACAATCAGTGGGATAGAACATGAATCCACGCCAATAAAAAGGAATGACGATGATGACATAATGGGGGATGAGTTTTTAACCGCGAAGGACCAAAACACTACGGTTTCAATTGACGGTGACGAAGTGGGAAATTCGAAAGACATTAATCAAGCTCATAATGATTCAGCAGCTGTATTGGATACAATAGAACTTTTGGACCCTGTTGAGATAAGTAACATAAAACTTTCGACAGTACGAAATCGAAAGTTGAAAGGGCATCTTGAAAACACACAAAACACAGACCTCTACGAAAAAGAGGATTCCACCAGACTGTCAGATGCACCGCTCAATCCCCATACTCCTTACATCTTGAGCTTGTATTTTCAATTAGTTGTCAATATAATTTTATGGTCGTTCATGATCTACTTCATTTATTTGGCCATCACTACAATAAGGTCTGATATCAACCTCAAAGTTGATGAGTTTACGATAAAGGTGCTAGATGAGATTGCAAAATGTTCCAAAGAATTTTCCCGAAATAAATGTCATCTACCTGATCGACCTTCAATCATGGATGAAGAGTGTGATCAATTGGAGAGGTGTCAAAATCAGGATCCAACAAAGATTGCGAGACTGAAAGTCACAATTGAACTTATTGCGGAAATAATCAACGCATTTGTGAATCGGTTGAGTTATAAGAGTTTGTTCATAATGATGTCTATGTTGGTCATATTCATTATCCATACTTCATTGACATTTGACAAATTTTCCCGATCGTGATCGATACAGGTAAGGAAGGATTCTCTATTAGTGTAAACGGGGACCTTTACCAGTGACAACATGTGTTGGTATGGAAATGTTTTGGTCGCGTGAACTGGTTTATATCACGATAGTTTTTGCAATTTCCTGTTTGTGTTGTTAACAGCAAAGCTTTGAAGCTCATATGCGAAGAAACTGATTCACATTTCTGGTTGTTCGAAATTTCAACATAGTCGAAGAGACTTTGTCTCGCAAAAGGGGCAACCGAATTCTATGGCAAGGGCATAGTTGCAAGAAAAAATTAATTACCTGATTCAAAGTGATGATGGTAATCGCTTCGATTGAGAGTAAATGTTGAGTTGGTCATTTCAACTAGTCGGCCATTAAAAGCCGTGTCTTGTCGTACTTGTGCTATCAGAAATTATTTTCCTCGAGACGAGTTGGCCAATGGAGAAAGCTTTCGTCTAATACATCGAATAGTCATATTTTGATGATAGAAATATGTATGTTATTTCCAACTTTGTTGGAATTAAACCTCCTATGGTAGTTTTTGAACCTCATTGGAACAAGTATTGGCTTTAGTAACGTGTATTATAAGCAAAGTTTTAAGTTAACGAACAGATGCAATTTTCCCGATAGTTATATAACAGTAGATAAACACCAAGCTGCAGAAGAGCCATACCCAACAAGTCTTTTATATAGAGCACTCAAGTCGAGTGCCCTAATTACTTAACCTTATCTGATTCTTGTCCCAGCTTTGCTAGGACGTTATCTTTTACACCCCTATCAACAATCAAAGTCAGCTAATGGCTGAGAAATAAAGTACAATCTCTTAAACTCTTGTCAAATGTAAGAAGGTCGTGTCGCACTCGTAAATTCTTACTCCTGCACGAAACATATTCCCGAGGTTTTTAATTTGTCACTGAATAGCCAAAACTTCTTGCAACACAACACTCAATTGAGAAAGAAAAAAGACCGTCCGATTCTTTTACCCCATAAAATGAAGTTTGATTACGACCCAGCATCATTTTCCAAAACTACCTATAACATTAGTGGAATAGCAGTCCACGTGTACAATAGTGATGTGTTAGTTCCATACATTCAATCTTTCAACAAATCGCTGGTTCATATTGATGAAATTCCCATTAACATCATTTACTTGTTACATCCTCGTGGTGTGAGCTATAAGCTCACTGAAGCTATTGGCTACAATATCTTGAGCCAAGTTGAGCAAAAGAGGCAACAACACGGTGGAGTCCCATTGATCTGTGTTACTTTTGATTTAAGAAACCATGGTGAAAGGACAATTGATGCGTCCAAAAACGAGGATTGGTTACAGGGTAATAAAACACACGGAATAGATATGATTAGTTCGATTATGGGTAATGTACAAGATTTGAAATTAATTATTGATTTCTTACCAGATTACTTGAATTTGGAGTCTTATTTGACCGATGAATTCAAATCTAAGCATCAGCATTACAATATCAAGCACCGCAACATCATATCGGGTTATTCGTTAGGTGCACATACTGTTTATCGTTTTGCAAATGAGTATCCTGAGTTGGTATATGCTATCAATCCAGTTATTGGTTGTGTTGATTTGACTAGCTTATTGATCAATCGACTTAAGCAAAATGATTTGTCAAGTGACGACTATGATAAGAGATGGTTTTATTACAACTACGACGAGTTGCACTTGTCTCCTGAACAACAAAAAACCGAGTATCCAGAGCATTTCCACAAATTGTTATCTAAGCAAGATGAATCAATATGGGAAAATTTTGCCATGAGTTCCATAAAGATGTATGCTAGTTTTGGTCAAGAGGACAAATTGGTCCCATTCAAATTAAGTTCAGTTTGGTGCGATTCTTATTTGAACACTAATGATGATACAGAAATTGTTGTTTATGAAGGAGTTGGGCATGATATTACCGAGAAAATGATTGATGATTTTACCACCTGGTTGGTTAAACAAATTTAAGAGGTTGAAAGTGTATCTTGGTTTATAATGGACAATAAATAAATGTAAACATTACTTGTGTTGTATTGAATATGGGTATGGGCTTATTCGATGATCGAATAGTATTTTGACGCAAACTTCCCTATTACGAAGTCGTTATTCTTGATATTCAGAGGTGACAAGGTTTTCTCGCTACGCGTTAACTTTCTCTTCATGCCAAAGTATGTAACCTCTAATTTTGGAAGTGAAATTCTCCACTATATATGAGCAAGCTTGCATAGTGCTTGCATAGTGCTTGCTCTAGTGCTTGCTCTAGTTCTAGCGTTCTCCTGTCGCTAGTTTGACAATGCCTCGTCGTGCACTTCTATCTTGTTATGTGATATACATGTGATAGGCGTGACTCAATCATGTGAATGTCATGTGAATTTGAAGAGACATCTTCTCTATTGTCAATCTTTTTCTCGTAAAATGGTTTAGTGGTGTAGCGGCTATCACGTTTCGTTTACAAATTGGTTACAATTGTAAGCTCCGAAAAGGTCCCGAGTTCGATCCTCGGCTAGATCACATTTTTTTGCAGAATTTTAAAAGTACCCTTTATAAACTCACTTTGAGTGAATCAAATTTGGTTATTCTCTATTCTTTTTTGTCTTCACTACGGTAAGTTGGCTTGATGGCTGTATAGTCGAAGATTTGCTCCCATAATTTAAATTTGTGAAAAGATACGAACTTATTTCAAATTTGCAACCTAATTGCGAAAATTCTCAATTTTTACTTCGTAGAATCAAAAGATTTGTTACTCTTTGAAAACGAGAGAAGCTGGTGATGGATTTGTTGTTGTAGGAAAGAAGGCATGCTGTAATATCCTCGCTACGGTAAAAGGCAGAGACTGAAATAGTCGTTGCTTAGAATCAGCAAATAGATCATCGTGCTATAAACTGAAAGGTTAAAATTTTTATAAATATATGTTGATTAGCTATATAAAACAAAATACAATTGTCCCTCCTAATTACTGAAGGGCTAAACCGTCAATCAAGCAATCGTGTGTCCTAAGTAGCCAGCACCAAAGACTCATCTCATAAAAGTGTGATCTTAATTCTCCATACTCTTTTCCGAAGAAGTACTACCTAACCTGGACCTAGGACCAATGTTGTCATCCATTGGAGAAGCATTTGATGCACTAAGGTCTGTAGAGCCAAACTTCACTGGTTGCGTTCCATCCAAAGCATTTCCATCAGTATTGACTTCGGGCTTATCTTTTGCATCCTCAGAAGTGGACAATTTCCTAGGTAACCAGTAATTGTTGTTACTAGGCGAATTGTGATAACTGTAAAAGCTTCCAGTATTCACCTGTGATCCAGCAGAGTAACGACGTCTAGTATGGCCTCCATTGATTTTTGCACCTATTGAACTGAAGAAGTTGTCAAATAAATCTGGCATATTGGGTAAAATTATAAAGTTGAGTTTTGTTAAAAGAAGAAGAAGAAGAAGAAGAAGAAGAAGAAGAAGAACTTGTTACAAATACATGTTACGTGATTAGCTGGGGTTTATATATGATTTGATGACTGATAAGGGGGTAACCACTGTATTATACAGTGAGCGTGTGTCACTCAGAAACTATATACAGTACTATATAATGTTAATGTGTGTTGTGTGAGTAAATTTATGCGGGGATTTAGAAAATAGAAACAATACTAATAGCTGAGGGGAATATTTAAAACAATACTTTGTAATACGTTTGCTTGTCTATGTATTTTTACTAAAAGTTACTAATAGTAAAATGAATGAATTTAAATAGTGTTCTAAGTAGAGGATTACTAATCTAATGGAGGGCAAGAAAGAAAATGGGTTTGGGCCCTCCACACCAACCTTTTGCTATGTTTCAGTTGTAATTGCGTTATTTTATTAAATAAATTGACTGATAAAAGAACAATTATTGCATACAACCTTTTCTTATCGGTAATATCTCCTCTCGTATTACGATCATTGCGTAATAATTCACTCCTTTCAGAGTTTAGTCTTATATATTTGTTTAAATATTTAGCAAGAGGGATATACCAAAATTCCCTTTCAATAGAGGTTTTAGTAAAACTCGCATTTTTACTGTATTTGAGTGGGTGTTTCAAATCCAATATATAACCTGAACAATTGTAAACATTATATTAGGAGAATTTAAGTGTGATCGAATTTTCACTATTACCTCACATTTGTTTGCTTTTGTAAACATGTGGCTGCGATTGTTTCATATTGCAAAGAAATTGTTGCAAAAAAGTAAAAAATGACAACTGGTAAAAATCAATGAGAATACTGAAAAGGCAGTGAATGCATAGATAAATCGTATTATTAAGAATCCAGAGACAATCACACTACTATTATAGCTTCTGTGTAAATAGTTGTCTACATATCCATAGTATTGGATATAGTAGAGATAGTAGGGGTAAATGGCTCCAAGTTTTAGAAAAGCATCAGCCATGAATTGTGCTTTGTTTTAAACGTAAATCCACATTCTCAGATTCTTTTTCAATATCTACAGAACACTTTTTCTTTTCTAAAAAACACCACACACACACAATTACCGCCACAACAACAAATACACACTCCCTCAATCAATGTGGTGATTACCAGACGATATACATTCATTTGAGATTATATCACGATGGGCCCAGGGCCATACAAGTGGCTGTTCAGCTCTACCTTTTTGAGCTTGTTTGAATGCTTGGTTGCCAAAATTCCCCTATGAAGAACCACCATTTCAAAACATCGCAATCAATACACCATACAAACGAAATACAAATAGCTGAAGTGTACAAGAATATACGTGAAATTCCCAAATTCAATACGGGTGTTATTTTTGATACAGTTGGTGATGTCGAGAGTTAAACGTTGGACATTCGTTTCAGCATAACATTTGCAACCAAATAGATGACAAAAAGGACGAAGACGGCCGAGAATGGACCAAAGTACCTGATTAAGCTATAAACTTGTATGACGCATTCATATTGCGGTGTCAGCTTCCATCTGGGGTCTCAGTGTCTGCATTAGGTTATATTGGATGTTGTGTTTGACAGGCCTACATATTGATATCAAAGTTTTGCCCTTTTAAAGCACGGCTACCGCCATAGATGGAAAAGAGATTTAGCAGTCCACGAGTCAAACAGTGCAGAGCTTCAACTATGGACAGATATACCAGCCAATGTGTGGCGACTTACGAAATGTCAAGCTTGAGCAAGGTTGCGTCTTGACCCCTTCTGAGAGTATTTGTTTGGGTATCTAGGTATTGCGTCTTCAAATAGGAGAGCATTATTTTGTGGCAAAATGGAAAGTTGGCTCTTGCCATGCGATAAACTTACATTCAGGGAAGGCGTCGTTCAATAAATCCTCTGAATTCATAGTAGGGTCATTTTTAAATGTAGGGGGAACAGGGAGGGCCAAAACGCACGAGATTTGGTGAGCAACTGAGCACACAAAGCTCCTTTGCTGAAGAGTAACAAAAGAATTTCCCCATCGTTGACTTGCTACGAATCGGGGCACCTCCCTCTGGAGGGTGAGGATTATCACATTAATCTTGTCAGTGCGGTATTTAAGTGAGACTGACCATGAATAAACCACCACCTTATACCCAGGCGCAACCAAGTCCACCACTGTATTTGTTGTGTTTGGAACTGGAGTTACAGGAATGTGGTGTTCCTACTTTGTGTAGGGTACACAAAGTGTATAGATCCTCTCTACTTCACATCTCTAGTAATCATAGTTTATGCAGTGGATGGGGACAGACAGTAATGGTCCCACTCACAGCTTAGTATGAAACTGCAAAAAATATTGTCCATTTGAGCTTTTAGAGAGCTTAGAATTCTACCAGGGTCTGAATATGTGCATCTATATATTAAGAAACAAATCAAGACAACTAGACAATTTCAAATTCATACAACACAAATGGCTCGTAGTCAGTGTCGACCAATGAAGCATACTCGTGTAAGTTGGCTTTATTTGAATACCCATCACCTCCAAGGTATCCAAATTTTTCAATTAATTCCTTTTTAGCTTTACCAACACTCTTTAAATTAGAGCCCTCAAACTTAATCAAGAAGTTATCAAATTGAGGTGGTAATCCATACCTCAACACTGCTTCAACATAGACTCTAATCACTTTTATGTGAAACCAACTTGCTACTATATCCAGATATGCCGTTTTACTCAATCTGATGAGATCGTTTTTCAGTTTCACTTCAGCTGCCTTTGTAGTGTCAAATTCCTTTCTCAAATTATTGAGTATTTCATCATCATAGACAAAATCTGTACGGGGATGCCATTTGCGCTCTCGTGCATTGTTGATAAATTCTTGCTGATACTTTTTAAACAAGGTAACAGCAAACAAAGTAAAGTCCTTATCCTTTTCAATTACTTCTGCTGACCTAGGTATGACAAATTGGGTCAAAGTTTCATAATTATTTTTGAAGTCAGAAACAAGACTGTTGGGAACAGCTATGGGCAAAGTGATCAAGTGTTCCGAATCTTGGACAAATTGTTCCGGCTTAACAATATCGTGCAACGACTTTATTGACAAGTCGCCGTTCTTTTTCCTGTCAGCTGCTAAGAAGTTGGACTTTGCAGTTTGATAAGCTTGGTAAGATGCTCTAACATCATTATCTAACGACAATGCCTCATTGGAAATTATCTTTACCAATTGGTTAATTGGCTTATCTAATCTATATTTAGATGAATTCCATTGAAAGTTTTGTACATAGTCAAACACCGATCTTGACTGAACAATTCGAGAAGCGTTCTTTGAATCATTGACATTGTTCACGATATCAACAACTTTGGACACAGAAGCACCTAATTGTTGGTCTATTTTGCTAATCTCTTCACTCTCTTGGACTAGGGAGTCCAAGGTACCACTTTGAAAGTCGGGAACGTTCAACTTGAACAATGGTTGTTTGCCATTGTTTAACGATTGCTCTAACCATTGTTGAGCATTAGTTGATTGAGGCAACGATAGGATCAAGTATTCTGCGAGAAGTGGTTGCAGGTTTCCTGATGACATTTTTGTTGAATTAAGGAACTCAATTGGTGAGGTGAGGTGAGGTATTATTGAACGACGACAAGTCTGTTTTGCTCGACATGGCACAAAGTAATGATAACATTTCGTCGTTACTTTTCCATTTAGGCACATGTACACGACCGACCTTCTGGCAGATGAATATAACAAATTAGCACTCCAGATTAAGAGATGTAGTAAAGAACAAATGTGTACTAGATGCTATGAGTTGTATTATCAACAGGTAGAGGGCTTACTGCTCTTTTGGTGAATTTTGTACAACTGAGTAGTTTTTTTGCAGCAGATGGGATGATAATCATCGCTTCATTAAGTAAGAAAAAAAAAATTATGCAACAGTTTTATCTTTTAGGAAGAGCTATAGGGGGTCAATGAGTAATTCTTTGGAAGTATGTGGTTTTCTATTTGAAGTGCATGAGACAGTGTAATACTAACTTCTTGCCTTAGGAAAGATTGAAAGAGCATTCATCAGCTTTTGATAGCTTGTTGTCGCTAATCCCGGCAAAGTATTTCTACGATGATGCTACACAAGATCAGTGGCAGCAAAAGAAAGCTTCCAAAGCAGAGGCAAAACAAAAGAAAAAAGCCAAATTTAATACATCCCTTAAGGAGAGTGCAAATGAGTATCAGAACTCGTATGCAACAGCAAAGGACGTGATGGAAAACAAACAGCAGAAAGAGAATGCGAAGCACATTACATCGAAGAAAATTAATGTATCGAACGGGTCATCCATAAAGGGCGAAAAAGAAGAAGAAGAAGAAGAAGAAGTTTTACCCGAAGAGGGATCAGATGTACTGAATCAGAGTAGTGTTGAGGAAGAAGAAGAAGGAGAAGAAGAAGAAGAAGTGTTAATCACCCCGCAAACTCACTTGATATTTGATGATGAAGGTAACGAAATTGAAGACCAAGAGCAGGAACCGAATACAAAGCAAAAGAAAAATGGTAAATCAAAGAAACCAGAGCTATCAGAAGAAGAGGAGGCAAAGAGGAAAGAAAACTTGGCCAAATTGAAGGAGAAATTGGAATCCAAGATTAACAATTTACGTGAAAAAAGAAAAGCTGTAGGAACAAAAACAGCAGGCGCTCCAACTTCTCGTGAGCAAATACTCGCTGAACGAAGGAGGAGAGAGGAATCAAAGCAGCAGAAAAGAAAGCACGAGGAACTTGAAGAAAATGATGACGTTGAGGATAATGACTCTGGCGAGTCTGAAGATGAGAGATCTAATGACGAAGAAGACCACGCTGTTTTGTATGGTAATATTGCATTTCTGGATGGATCACAACTTACTTCAAATTTGTCGTCAATCCGTCGATCAGCTGATAAAAAGAAGAAACAGGGTCCAGCTAATAAGGACATTAAAGCTCATTTGTTAAAGTTGGAGCAAAAGAAGAGGAAATTAGAAAACTTGTCACAGGAAGAACAAGCTAAACAAAAAGAAAAAGACAAATGGCAGAGAGTGATGTCACAAGCAGAAGGTATAAAACTAAAGGACGATGAAAAGTTGTTGAAAAAGGCGTTGAAAAGAAAGGAGAAGAAGAAGTTGAAAAGTGAATTAGAGTGGAAAGAACGACAACAGGTTGTGAAGGATACAGTTTCAGCTAGAGCAAAGAGAAGAGAAGAAAATTTAAAGGCTCGTAAAGACGGTAAGGGGCAAAAGAGGAAAAATCTACCAAAATTGAGAAAGTTTACTGGAGTTGTTAACAAGAACAAAAACGGACAAAACAAAAAGAAAAGAGCAGGATTTGAAGGAAGTGCCAAATCAAGGTCTAAAAAGTAAGAGATATATATAGGCGTGTGTATATATATTAGTATTAATGCTTTGTACGGTTATATGATCGTGTGACTTTTCCTGTATTAAAGAAAGGGGCAGCGCGATAAAAATAACTCTAGCTGCAAGATGACGTTTTGTGGCAATGGTTTTGACATTAAGAAATGATTCTTTTGAGCAATGTAATTTACTTGATGGTAGAGCTAAGGGCAATTACCATATGATAGTGAAGCGAATGAACTTGTTAGTCATACAAACCGAAGAGGTATCTTCATATTACTTATTGCTTTGGTTCGGATGTAAGCCTGTATTCTATTCCTTTATTGTTTATGTTTGTGTCATGTTCAATTGTAGTATGTGTGTTTGGTTGCTGAAATTCCAGTGTGCAATGAATTTGGTTTGCTCCCTTCTTGAATTTTTCCAATTTTTTCTTTCACCAAAAGTACCACACTTTTTCTCTTTTACTATTTGATATAACTGATACTCAATTCATATTTGATCATCTAGTTATAAATCGTATTCAAAAGAATTACCCAATAATATCAATTACAACAATGGCAGGTGTACCAGATCAATTGAAAACAGTTTTGTCTGAAATTGACAACGTATGTTGAGACAAACCCAGGACACCCTGGATTCGATTCAATTGGCATCTCATTTGCTAACAACACAGATGATTAGATGGCAGACCTAATCTGATGCCAATTGACACTCAAACCATACCACTTTTTACAAATACTAACGAATGTTGCCTTTTTCTAGAAAACTAAATCTATCGGAATTTTAAACCAATTCCAAGCTCAAACAGGCTTACCAAGATCATATGCTGTTTTGGGTGGTTTTGGTCTCTACTTTGTTCTTGTTTTCTTGAACATTGGTGGTGTTGGTCAACTTTTATCCAACATTGCTGGTTTTATTATTCCAGGATACTATTCAATTTTGGCCTTACAAACATCAACATCCAAAGATGATACTCAATTGTTGACCTACTGGGTTGTTTTTGCCTTTTTCAATGTCATTGAGTTTTGGTCAAAGGCTATTTTGTACTGGATTCCATTCTACTACTTGTTCAAAACCATTTTCTTGTTGTACATTGGTGTTCCAAGTTTCGGTGGAGCAAATGTTGTATACAATGTCATCATTAAGCCAATTGCTGATAAATATGTGCGTCCAGTTCACGAAAGTGATGTTGCCAGCAAGATCAATGAGCAAGCTGAAGGTGTTTCTACTTCTGTGCACATTTAAGGCAAATGAGAGGTGGATCTGAAGAGGGGCTTTTTTATTATTATTTATGCAAATAGTATGAAATGACATGCTGTGTGTGTTGAATATGTTGACTCACTTTGAATTCACAAGGGCAAAGTGGGGGTTAGCTAATCGGCACAAACCTGTTTGTTTTAGAGAAGTAGTTGAATGTACGCACTTGATAGTTTGTATACTTTATTTTTTTTAGTCAAAGCTTCAAGAGAAAGATAGTAATATCATATGTAAAAGCACTCAACATCTTCCAGACCTGTTAATGCGAATAATGAAACTTTTTGTAACTTGGAAAATGGTAATTTAGTTGCAAATTTCAGTAATTTATGATCCCATTTCAATTTCTTGGTATATGGGGTAAAAGTAGTCAATGTAGGATACACTTTAACAACAACGGTTTCCCCAGCTAATACTGGACATGTATAATAAATTGAAAAACTGGTTGAAAATTCAAATTCGGGAGCAAATGTTAGACCCGAGGTGATACCTATAAAGGCAATAAATCCAAGATATAATGACATTTTGGAATCATATTCACTAGATACTTTTTTCAATCGTCCAGTTGAATAAGCAACTTCACCTCTTGCACTATCATCAAGCACTGTTGATAGGGTTTGGATTTCTATTGCTTGTGTACTTGATTGTTGGATGATATCTGAGCCATAAAGCTCAATCCAATCTTCTGGTGGGGATGGTGAAGAAACATAATTTTGAGGTTTGAAAGGAGGTTGCTCTGTGTGTTTAATTTGCTCTTTGAATACTACATCGTCAGGAAAAACTAAGCTGTTTGAATCAGTGAGATGGATAACAATTGGGCGTGGATTATTTGTGTAGTTGATTTTGTTTAGAAATTGGTGCATATTTTGTTGCAAATCCTCTACATTCCTAAATTGATGAATTGGTGGTAAATCTTTCAAGTCATTTATATGTTGTAAAGTATCTCCTCCAAGAGGGTACAGTTGTATGCGTTGGTTGGCAAAGGAGCTGGTAATAAGCAACATGAATCGAAACACTATTGATGACAAGTACATTGGAGAGAAGTGCATTGATATATTATTGTTTGCGGAGAATTAAAATATAAATTTATTGAAGCCATTAATATTACTTCAAAGGTCAAAGATGAAAGCTTTGAATATTTCTCTTCTAACCGCGATTCACTTGATTCGTTATGTGTCGTCAGCCTGGGTGTGCTCCTAGTTTCTCCTTTCAATCTTGTCATCGATGAAAGTCATTATGGGAGCCTTGAGTGTTAATATTAGTAGAGGTCCTGACAAACAGTATTTACATACAGGAGAATAATAATACATTTTCAAAGTGTACATACTAAATACATAGGGTATAAATCCCTCTTATTAGTGGCTAACATCGAATTATATTAATGCCAGGAGTGACAGAACTACTAACCAGAGACTTAAACACCACTAGATAAAACAAAGAAAATAGCTGATTATATTGTCATAGCCACTTCTTCTAGTTCTTCATAGTTTCTACTAGTTCCTACACGTCTACGAGAGAATGTTCAGGATTTATCATCAGAGCAACAAAGTTGGTCGCGTGTTTCGGACTTATATATGTGTGCATATTTTTTGACGCTGCTTTGCTGCCTCGGGGCACTCAATATAAGGTTTTGGGGTTTTTTTAAGGGTATCAGAGGCTCTCGTGGCCTCTATTAATGGGACTTTATGCTGGGTTTCCATTTATTTAATGGACTCAGTCGTTGGTGCGCCATTTTTGAATTGTTTCGCAATTTTGCACCTAAATTTTTGTTCTGAATAGCCCGAGACGCGAGACAGAACAGGAAGTCTCCAATATACCGCACAAGCGTGTTAATGATAACCACAAGGAAGGAAATGACCTTATACCATTGTAGCATAATCAATTTGTTGGAGAATAGATGTTAACTGCGAAAAACAGGTACCAACCAGGAACCCATTTTTTTTTTAATTGTAGGATTACACAATAGACAATACTTTGTAAAACGATAGTTAGTGATGTAGAGAAATACGGCCAGTTGGCAATGTAATTCAATGCATAAATTAATCCGTTGCTAAATTGCAAACTGCTTTCCTCTAAGTACGCACACTCTGCTCTGTTTTGGTTTATTGTGCTCACATAGAGACAGAACTAATTTTTTACGACACCAAACCTTCCTCTTTACTTGAAAACTAATTCCTTATAAGGAGTTAGAATCCAAAAAAATTAATCTTTACCAGTGTTATATTGAATTGAGGTGATTTATTACTGTGATCTTTGCAACTTTGTTCGCTGTAATTATTGAGTGTTTGATATTTAGTTTACTGTAGTAACATAGTATATAAAACGAGGTTTCTAACGAAACGCCCGTTGGGGCTTTGTTATATACTGACGGGCAAGTGGCTGGTTGTTTGATGTTGACCTCGGTTTCAAGGGTAGAAGAGATGAGCAATAGGTAACAAAATCAGAATATAGATAGATTCACAAAAAAGAAGAATTAAAAAGAAACGAACAAATTTCGCGTTTCTATGTGTACGCATATGTGGTCTAAGCCACACGAGCCGTTACAAAAAGGGTTCGTAACCAATACAGATAGACCACTAACGAAGAAGTAGAAGAAGAAGAAAAACGCAAAACAATTCAAAACTTCGATTGATGTTTGTGTTAAGATACGAAGAATCTATGTTCAAACAGTCAAACAAATCGCAATAACTGTATGAGAGGGGGAGAGAAAATGCTGCGGTTGTAGTCTAAATTCCATAAAACGTGGCTTTTTGAAGGTAATACCAGAACTGTAAAGTCTAAAAGATATATTAAAGAGGGAAAGAAAAAAGAAGAGAGAGAAAAAGTATCTGATACATTTATACGGTCAAATAACAATTACTGCAACTACTATCAATCTATACCAGTATTGGTTTATCAACACTTCAATACTTCAAAAGAGTTCTAAAGCTTTTGTATACGTATATAATAACGTCATTGATCCAGGCACGAAAGAAAGAAATAAAATAAAATAAAATAAATAAAATAAATAAAAATAAAATCCGCCACACAAAGCCAAAATTTACACAGTATACACGACTGTTGCTAATTTCAAAACAACAATTCAAACAAAGACGGAGGGAGAGTCATGTGAACTTAAATATTTCAACATAACAAAGCCTTGCTCCTCTATTGTTTAAAAGGTACACGTGCCGGCTATTGCTCTTATCCTAACACCAACAACGAATGTAGCTACAATAGTGTATTGAATTATGATTTTGCATCGGTAACCATTTCCAATACTACGCGATACGACAATACAATATGACTACCTAAGATGTTACTAGGTTATATGGTTTTTTGTGAGCTGTCTCAATGGTTTCAGCATACATTCCTTCTCCACGGCTTGTTGCTATATGTAAATTTCTTTTTTTTTTTGTTTTCTTCTATTGTATCTCGAAGTTATTGAGTGATTTTGTGTATATTTCTTCTTTTTGTTATTGTTGTTAATCTCCTGCATGTAATTGTATACAGGACTCAAGTGCAGTGGAGTATAGTATCGTGTAATGAAGAGGGTGTTTAGTATATTAAATTATGCTTGCTATTAAGCAGTGTATTATTATTATTATTATTATTATTATTATTATCATTGTTAGTAGTAGTAAAAGTGTATTTGATATTGATCTATTACATCATTACATACATACTTTATATATTTATTTATTTGATAAGATCAACTAAGTATAGAGGTAGATCTCTTTCTCATAAGAGTGATGATTGCTGTTTTCCTTTTTATAGAAGGAGTGGTAAAATAGCATATACCGTGAAGGGATGTGCATTTGTACATACGAGCTATATGAAAGCAAAGCTATGTCAGTACTAAAGTATTTGTACTATACGGCTGAGTACTTAGTTTCAAGTACAGATTAATTAGTACTAGACCAAATTTAAAATTGTATAGAATTAAAAGCATGACAGCAATTGTAACCAAAAAACACATATACCATACCATAGCATACCATAGCATACCATAGCATACAATACAATACAATACAACACATACGTATACGTATACTTATATGTGAAACACGTAATTGAATATACACACACATACATACACACATACACACATACACACATACACACATACATACGTAATACGTAATACTAATACTAGTACTAATCTTAACACACAATACCACAATGCCACAATACATAATAGAAGGAAGTAACATGAAATTCTTACACAGATACACAGATACACAAAACACAATAATAAGTTACAAACAAATTTCAGTTACGTAACAGCAATGATGACTTAGATATATATATATATATACACACACGAAGTTCATTTCATTCTTTATTCCTCCTCATTTCCAAAGTATTCCTTTTCGATCACTGGATAACAGGATTGTATACAGCTTTACTACCCTCAACTATATCATCATCACAATTGACTAAATACTTGAACTACTGTTTCTGCTACTGTTAATACCATCACCACCACCACAAACTATAAACAAACTATAAACAAGGAGCAATTCCCTCGGGTTCAAACATAGGTTAAAACACACCCACACATACATACTAAATCTTTCACAATGGCTTCAGATTCACTGTCAAACAGTTCTGTTTCCCAATTTCTATCCACATTAATCCCCACTCTTGTCATATCAGTGGTTTTTGTATTGCTATTTGTTGTGATACGTAAAACTCAAAAGAGAGTCTATGAACCTCGTGCACTTGTCAAGTCACTTCCTCAAGATATTCGACCAGATGAACCTGCAACTGGTCTTTTCAGTTGGTTGACTTCATTATTGAAACGACCAGAAACTTTTATTATCCAATATGCTGGTCCTGATGGTTATTTTTTCCTTCGATTTTTGTTTGAATTTTGCTGTATTTGCATATTGGGAGCTATTATAACTTGGCCAATTTTATTTCCAGTCAATGCTTCCAATGGTAATAATAACCAACCAGGTTCAACTGTCAAGGGGTTTGATATATTGTCTCTTTCAAATGTTCGAAACAGATGGAGAACTTTTGCTCATGTATTTTTATCTTGGATCTTGTTTGGAGCGGTTATTTTTCTCATTTATCGTGAATTGGTTTACTACACCACTTTTAGACATGTTTTGCAAACAACTCCATTGTATGATTCATTATTGAGTTCAAGAACTCTTATGTTGACCGAATTTTCAACTTCAAAATTGACTGATGATACATTGAGAGGTTATTTTCCCACTGCCACAAACATTTGGTATGGAAGAGACTATAAAGAATTGGATAAAGAAGTGGAGGAAAGAACCAAATTGGCTGGAAAGTACGAAGGAGCACTCAACAAGGTGTTAACAAAAGCAGTCAAGTTGAAGAATAAATGTATCAAGAAACTGAAGCCAGTTCCAGAGCCGGAGGATGATCTTGACAAGTATTTGAAAGATGGCAAGAAAAGACCAACACACAAGTTGAAGTTTTTGGTTGGTAAAAAAGTGGATACTTTAAACTATGGAGCTGAAAGATTGGGTGAATTGAACAAGTCTGTAGGCAAGAAACAAGCTGAATATGCTACAAACACCCAATTACCAGCTGTATTTATTGAATTCCCTTCACAACTCGAATTACAAAAGGCTTATCAAGCTATTCCTTATAATAAAGATTTCAAGGGTGTGAAGAGAGTTACTGGTGTTGCTCCAGACGATATTATCTGGCCTAATCTTCAATTGTCTCCAACCAAGAGAAGAATCCAGGCTATCATTGCCAACACTATTTTGACACTTTTAATCATTTTCTGGTGTATTCCTGTTGCCGTTGTTGGTGCCATTTCAAACATTAACTTTTTAACTGAAAAAGTTCACTTTTTAAGATTCATCAACAATATGCCAAAAGTACTTTTGGGTGTCATTACTGGTTTGCTTCCATCTGTAGCTTTGGCTGTTTTGATGTCATTGATTCCACCTTTTGTCAAGTACATGGGTAAGAAATCAGGACGTTTAACGGTTCAACAAGTTAACGAATATTGTCAATCTTGGTATTTTGCCTTCCAAGTTGTTAATGTGTTTTTGGCGGTTGCTTTGGGTTCATCAGCTGCATCTGTTGCTCAAGAAATTGTTAAAAAGCCTGATGAAGCCCTTAAGAAATTGTCGGAAAGATTCCCACCTTCGGTTAACTTTTACTTTTCGTATCTTTGTTTACAAGGTTTGACAATTAGTTCTGGTGTTTTGGTACAAATTGTTGCATTAATTTTATCCCATATATTGGGAAGAATTTTGGATAGTACGCCAAGAGCCAAATGGACTAGATGGAACACGTTGGGTCAACCTGATTTTTCAACGTTGTACCCAGGTTTCCAATTGTTGACAGTTATTGCTCTCGCATACTCAGTTATTGCTCCATTGATTTTGGGTTTTACCGCAATTGCATTTGCCTTGTTTTACTTTGCATACATTTACACGATGGTGTATGTCATGAGACCAAGCGCAGTTGATGCTAGAGGTAAAAATTATGTTAAATCAATGTTTCAGTTGTTTACCGGTCTCTTTTTAGCGCAACTTTGGATCACTGCCATTTTTGTATTTACAAAGAATTGGGCCTGTGTTGCATTAGAAGCTGTCATTATAATTGTCACTATTATTGCAAGATTTTGGATGAAGAGAAAATTTATGACTGTTGTTGATGCTGTTCCTATTTCAGCGATCAAGTATGCGGCCGGGGATACAACCTATTCATACCCAATGTACGATCAAGGATACAAAGAGATTCAAACTGAGGGTCAAAACTACTGGGAAGGTGGTAACCAACTTGGAGCTGTTGGAGGTGAGGTTCATGATCAAGTATTGCCTTATAGAAACCCTGGATCTGCACCAATTGCTGGAGCAGGCAACGCAGTTGATGGGGATTCGTCCTTGACCGACGCCAAAGCTCCATTTGATCATCGTGGGTCTGAATCTTCGGCCGTTGACACCAGAATTGGTCATACTGACAATGAAAAGCCTTATGCATTAGAACCTCGTGGTGACAAAGTTTCAAACACCAACACTGGAGCTGATGGCCCATTCAAGGAGCAAACGTACAATGATCACGAAAAGGGTCTTGGTGGTGTAGGTGATGCTGCCAAAGGGGTAGCTGGTGCTCCAGGTAAAGGAGTTTCTTGGTTGAAGATTTTCTTTGCTCCTAAAACTCAAACCTTTGACATGATTAGGAACATCATGCCTAGTTCCTTTTTCAATTATGTCGAGTACAATCCAGAATTTATAAGACATGCTTACGATGATCCTGCAGTTACTGATGAAGAACCACATATTTGGATAGCGAGGGATCCAATGGGATTATCGGAGATTGAAAAGAACAAAGCTTTGAAGGAGGGAGTTGATGTGACAGATGAAAATGCAACATTTGATGACAAAGGTAATGTTATCTTTACTGGTCCACCGCCAACTTATGAAGAGGCTATCAGAGTTTAGGCACTTTGCTTTTGTGCAGATGACTTAAACTAGCTGCTACTGTTCATGCTTAGTTATCGTTTCATTTTAAATTTCATATTGTGTGATGTGAAGGAGAAACTGCCCAAACTTCCTTTCTGCACTTTTCCCTGTTAATGTATTAGTTTTATAGTTTGTTGTTTTTAATCGATTAATTAATGGTAAAGTACTTTCGTTTTGCAAATTGCGTCAAAAAGTTCTCTCGTGTCGAATTGAATAAACCCTTTGGCCATTCTCATCTCTACTAGGCCATGATGTATTGGAATGAGCTCAGTTGCAAGGATGAGATGAAAGTTGTCACTCACTCCCGAGTCTACAGCTCAGTCAGCTGTACTACTGCATGCTTAACTGTAGGTAATTGGTGTGCTTGTGTTGGCTTTGCTGTCAACTCCTCGTTTTGCTTTTTTGATCGATTAGCGCTGTTAATTTTGTGTAATAACGGGTATTTTAAAACCATCTTCGTGATAGCGCTATCTGCACACTGATAGCATTAGGACTACAATTTATTACTTACAGGAGCCCCTTTGTGACAAAAGAGATTAAGACTATTAGAATAGGATGATAGCAAGTTGAATCCATTCGTTTAAAACTCATATTTTCACATATTAATTGTCAAAATTGATTCACGTGCAAAAGTAACTCCAACAATTACAATAACAACAATGGAATTTCATCTTTTTCTATTTAATTTTTATTTTATTTTATTTCATTTCATTTTGTTTTTAAAAGAAAAAAAAAAAAACTCTTTTGCAAATTGTTGTACAATATGGAATTTGTGCCTGTGAAACGAAAAAGATTCCACCCCAATATCAAGTGCGAAGGACAGAAGTCCATGAAATGCCTCCAAGATACAGACACCACCACCTAGGGCATAACATGAATACACCTGACTTGCGAGGCAAAGAGAGAAAGAGTAGAAGAACACATAAAAACTCTAGGGATGGTATGTTTTTCACTAGCTTCTGTTCCCAGCAATCAAAGGATGTCACTACTTCATTTCCCTCGATTGAGATTGGATATCTTGAAGATGCATACTGACCTAAAATTTTTAGGATGCCCCAATTGTAAACAAAAGAGGATAAAATGCTCAGAGGAGTTACCTGCATGCCACAACTGTATCAAGAAGAATTATCATTGTGGATACCTCGACTATAGTGAAGATAAGTTGGAGAAAATAAGGAAGAAGAACCAAGATAAACAACAATCAACCAATGGAAACCAAGGCATGAACAAAACAGGGCAATCTCATTCAAATAACCCTCCCGTTAACAACATCAGCAATTTGGATAACGAAGGCTCCAATCAGATCCCTTTAGAAGCAGGCATTAGCCATCACCGACCGCTTCAGGAGTTATCGCATCCAAACCACACACTGCACTTTGCCAATGTCCCGGAGACTACGGTGTTTATCAACGATGGACTAAACAAAACAGATTCTATTCATCAACTAAACGTTGAATCCTTGAGGAGAGGTTTTTCAAATACCTACCACAACCAGACCTCTCTATTGAATCCAAATTCATCAGATATTGTGAATGGCAACAACAATTTTGCAATCACTCCACCATTTGCTGGCCAAACCATGTCGTTAGATTCTTCCCCATATTCAGACTCGCCGAACAACGTTGACCAATTATTCTCAAGTTACTTTCCGACTTTCATACCAAATCAATCTGTGAACTCGATAACTCCTCCAAATATTTTCGAATTCGCCGTTGACAGCGATTATGATTATTTCAATAATGCACCACTTGGAAACGAAGATTTGAACTTGGCGGTGTTTACCGATTCAATACGTAAACTCTCCCAGTTGGATCCAGAAGTGTATGTGGCGACCGATTACACGGGAATAGCAAACTCCAGTTTGGAGCAAATCAGTCAACCAGACCTACAAAGACAATTGGCTCATCTTGATACAACAAAGTTTATGGCGCTGGGACATACAGAATCTCAACCGGTGATAGAACCTGAGCAAGGACAACCGATATCAGCTGGTCGTGATGGGAGCGAAGGTTTCGAAAATGTCAAGAGGGATAGTGATGCCAGCATTGGAAATCAAGCCAAACTGATGACAGGCGGTCCTTTACCAAATGCAAAGAAATCTAATGTTGCATTCAAGGTGTTGCAACACCAGGAAAACATTAAACTGTTATTTACTCGAAAAGCAAACAAATTCCAGCCCGACCCCAAACTATACACATTGCAATTGCATCAACCTGATTGGACAAGAAGGAATAACGAGGACTTGTGGACTGTTACACTTGGCGAGGCACTAGTTTTACATCATGCGTTCTTTTCATTTTTTGTCGATAGAGGTTTATGTGTTATTTTGAAAGTGTGTGATAACTCGGTGAAATCAAGCAGCAGCGTATCTTGCTTTACCCCAGAAATTCAAAGGATCTTGACAAAGAAATCCTATGCTTATTTTGGTCGTATAATCAGAAATTTGAGAGTGTCAGTTAATGAAGTCGATGTGCAAACCACTACGATAGGATCGTGGTACGCAGGCTGGTCGCTGATTCTTCATAAGCGTGCAAGTGCTAAGGCCACAACCTTATTCTTCGGTGGCTCAGCGTCACTTTTGTGGAATTGCTTGAATAATTGCAAAGGCTTTAACGATCTTGATCCGAGATTGAGATTCATTGCCCATGCAGTGAGAAATCACACATCTTGTGCGGTTATTCCAGACTATAAAATCGATGTCATTTCAAACATACGTGAAACCTTTACATTGACGAAAAAATTTATAAACTACAACACCAACTTAACCAGTTCCAGCAACGGGTACATACTAAAATATTTCATCGATATGGAAAAGTTTTTGGACTATCTACTTGAAGATTTATACCCCCGCTTTATTTACATTGATCAATTTTACAAGGAGAAAAATAGTATAAGCAACAATAAACTTGGAATTCGGTACTTTTCGCCGTCTTTGTTGTATGAGCTCATAAATCGATGGCTTCGAATTATCCCAAGTCATGCCCGTTCTATTGGGAGAGAAATGTCGCCCCTAAAACGAACGTTTTATCTATTTTACATTGCCGTTGCTAAAGCCTTGGCAAGCGTGTTTCCAATAATACGAAGTGCATTTTTGGTTGACACTTGGGATACTTTATATCCCCAAATTGACTTTGACTACCATTTATTCAAATTTTCAAGAGACGAAGTAGCCGATGAAGCACAATACAATTTCTTGTCCAATTGCACTTCCAAGTTAATGCGTTTGATAAAGTTTTTCAATACAAGGCAGCGAATAATTGCCCATGTATTGTCAGCGGACACAGTTCTTGAGCCAGGGAAGAGTTTTATCGAGTCCGTGAATCCAGAACATGATGAGACTAGAGAAGCAATGAAAGACATAGCTTTCATGACTCCTGAAAAACGAGATTTTGAAGAAGTAATGTTGAGCAATTTCACCATCAACACAATCGTGAATATTTACAATTATCCGAAGCTAGTTGATTTTAGCAACAACTTGTTCAAAGGCAATAGGTTTAGAAGAATCATAGAACGTGAGAACCATAACCAAAAGGTACGTATTGAGGAATACAGGGCAAAGTATAAAAACACAGGTGCTAGTGAAGCTGCAAAGAAAGAGCATCAAACGAATGTGAACCATGCGTATGACTTTGATTTCGATAGAGGCATGTTTTCATTTGATTATTCCGTGGAGCCAATACTAGAGCACCTTCTTGAGTATTTAGATAATGCATCACCGAAGGAAGAATTGTCAATAGAGGAATTAAAGGGACAGATTTTGAATTTTGAATCGTCTCACAAAAATATGTTTCGCAGCATCGACCAGAATGCTACGAATTAGACGATGCCCTTCATTCTTGAATAAATGTAACATTTCAGACTACTTTGTTTGACTTGATAGTTTTCTTTTGAATTTTTAATCACCTCTCTAATAGGTAGCATTTTTAGAACTCGGACACAAGTTGTGGCATTACCAAGTTTTGTTTCATTCACTTTATCACTTATTAGATGCTAGTAACAGTAATGTCTCATAATTTTGCGACCATGAAAAATCGCTGAATTGAATCCAACTTCCACCACCATTGGGCAGCAACCACCGTCATAACTAATGTTCAACCGATGCACAGGCAGGTGATCCAGGTGGAGAATGCATACACATAAATGCACCGGGGCTGTCATCTTCCATAAAGGAGTGAATAAAAGGTAGTATCTCATATGAGAATGATATCGAAGTGACAACATAGCAGCCCCCGTGGTTGATACATACCACGAGTGAGCCGTCAATCGCGAAGGAAAACATCAGGCATTACAGTACACGGAAGTGTTAGAGGCCCTTGGCATCGATAACGTTGCACTTGCGCCATTGGTTACCTCGAGGTGCATGAGGTGGTTTATTTTTCCTGTAATGGAGTATCTGCATTCTTGACGGGTGTGTGAAGAGCAACTCGTTGGCAAAGAACGCATCATTAATTGAGTCTGCGAAAACTAGAGTGCGCGGATTCAGCTGGGAGACAGTGAGCAGAAAAGAAAGCACTTGGATCGTCAAAACCGAAGAACAATTGGTGCCTGACTTGCCAATTCTACTTTGAAGAGAAATAAAGCAGAAGCAATTGTCAGTATTAAGAAGTTAGCTTAACAATGTGGAGATAATATGCATACCTATTAAACGTGGAGAATACATACATACCTATGGTATTTGCAAAACAAGTGGATAAATTATAGTGCTTTCCAGGTGATGGTATTACGCTTATAAGAGGAAGAAATTGGTTATGTAGCTATCGGTATTACTCCCAGCCAATTGCAACTTCGTGCTCCTTTAGAGGAGAGATAAGGGGCAGCAAGGTCGGTTAATCAGTGTTTCCCCATGTTAAAAAGAAGATATGACATGACTTTTCTTCAAAGAGTGACAGATGATGCCAACATTTTACACAAGAATCATTTGATTATTTGACTGTCGCTTGGGGCAATCAAAACGATGACCCCTTTGCAATGTAAGGCTTATGCCACACCAACTCCAACTCTTGCTCCATGAACGTATTGACACACTGGCAAACTGAGAACAATCTTGTTATCCACCGATACCCTTGACGCCATTTTTAAGAGAGGACCAGATGCCGATTGGGGGCATACCAAGAAAGTGGGTCACGCCAACTCCCGGATGCAAACTGGAAGATGGTATCTATTTCAACAGGAATCCAATGCCGCTGCCATAACCCAAGAAGGAGGTTCATTGCACCAAGTTTTGTATGTTGAGATATCACGGATGATTAAAGTGAAACACAATATTCCAGATATAATGAAGAGAATATTCAACGATTCGGGAGAAATACACTTTTCTATACATACATTGATGACTTGAAAGCACATCGTGTTGATGAACTCACAACCTAATCAAAGGAGATTGGAATATGGCATAAAATGCAAAATGACGAAAGCTCCTACATATGGAGAAGCCGGTGTTTATGATACAATTGTGAAGCGCATGCCTCGACATTACGAATGTGGCCGGCTATAGCCGAATTGACGTGGACCTTGAGAGACACATGCGTCATTCATGATAGTCAAAAAAATCTGAAACAGAAGGCGATTGTGCATAGTTGAAAGGAGACTTCTTTTACAAAATAATTACACCTCAGAGTTGGATCAAAAGACCTACTTACAAAACTAGAAGCATGTTAGCTGCAAAACATTGATAACTGGTTGTGAAGATGAATCATAACAAGCTAGGCAGGAAAAAGAGTAACCAATTGCGAGAGATTCTACATTGAATAAAGTCTTACAATAAATGAGATCTCCCACAATTGCGAAATGGGGCCACATCATATATAAACGTGCAGGAAAAGGGGACTTCTCCAGTGAAGTTCTCTACATGCCCATGCAATGAAAATTGAAAGTGGCCACAGTGAACTCATGTATATTCTACTCCCATGAGAGACAAGTTTGAGAGGTTCGAAACAGTTACGCTTAGGGAGAAGACTTCGATATATAGATTACGCTCGATGCTATGCATGGAAATAAATGCTGAACTCTTCCACGGTTTGCATCATACTAAAGCAATGAAATGATAACCCTCTTTCCCAACTTTATATTGAATCTTTTGCGAATGCATCAGTGAATAACCACAGTACATCTTACATCCTAACACTAATTGTAAACACATCCATGCACTGGTAGATAGAGCATCCTAACATTGAAGGAACTACATCCTTACATTAATTTACTTCCATGCGCCAAATTTGAACCCCTACAGTATCGTAAATGCGGTTACGCATCTACTACAAATACACATCTATACCTCCACTCTACATCCTTGAACCAATAGTAACTTGCGCATCAACACCCAATAATGGCTACATCCAAAATCGACAATTAATAACCGAATTATAACGACAATCAAGAGAAAAGCTTTGAAAAAATGTAGACAACATCGAAATTTTAACCAATTCTGACAGAAAAACCATTCGTTTTAAAACATATCTAGTTCACATTAGCAAAACACCAGAACACAAGAAGAAGACAAGACGAGCCCAGCACTGAAATACACCCAAGCATAACAAAATAAATACATTAACAATTTAGAGAAGAAATTAAACGAAACATAAGCCCGGTCATAACAACGAAAAAAGTTTAAAGGTGAACTAAACAAGATCGGCAAATACAAGCCACTCTGTAACAAATTTATAGAACATGCACTTAAAATCACAAACTCAAAAAAATGGTAACTTTCTGTTAATATTAATTCCTAATTAGTCAGGATTTGAAAGTTCAATATGTCAGGCCCACAATATCAATCTTAGCTTATAGAAGTAACACCACAACGGAATTACCGATTTATGTACTCCCTTTTGATTATAATATTGGTGACTTCTTTAGCATTTCGCTACGTGTAAACGCGGTATTACCTAGGGCCAGTAAAAATTAACCGATAAGGGAACGATGAAAAAGCTTACTTTACAGTATGATGGAGAGAAAATGCGCAATCGTATGAAAACCCAAAAGAACTTCGCAGTTATTATCTCAATCTATTCGAATTTATGTGAACATTTAAAATCATGGATAACTCATCCGTAATTATGTATATCTAATATTCCCACTTTGACTAGAAATGGTTTCTACAAAGTGGCTCAGATTCAGTCTTCTCATTGAATCACAAACTAAACTAAAGCTAATATTGCCATATAAAAAGACCTTCGGCTTTGGTCCATTGCTACTTATGTTTACAATAAAATTTAATGAATTTGCTACAATACCATTCTACTCACAACATTCAAATTGATTTCATATTGATCCGTCATTTAAGTGCATATGACTGCGTATACTATAAATAAGAGGGTGTTCATAAGGAGATAGCGGACGATGTATTTTATGAGCTTCTATCAGTGGGCGAAGTTGGTTTGAGTAGGTCTGATTGTTAAACGTGCTATCCGTACTACCTCTTCTGGTTAAAAACATGATACTGGCCACTTCGTATTTAGTTTTTCTTCATATCATCGATTGAGCATTTAAGTTATTCTTGAACTTTTTATATCCCGAACATTCAATTGTTTAATGCTTTCTGAAACCTCAGTTCTAGTTTTCATCTAGAGTAGATTTTAGATCGATATGATTATGATTTCAGTATTTCTTTGCTTTTCAGGCCAGTATTCAAGCTCTTTGTTCGAAGTCGCTTTTATGTTATGCACAATTATCATCTTGTTATTTTCTATTACCTTTTTAGATTTGCTCTCTTTATTTGTTTGTGTTTCCATTCTTCGATTTTGTGGCGTTAGATTTGAATTTACACTATCAATTTCTATACTGAGAATTGGTTGTTGATGGCTCTGAAGTTGGCAACAGATTCAAAGAAGGGATACCTTTGTTTGCGCTAGGATGCAAGGTTGACGTATGATTGGATTTGTGTTGTTGGATAAAGAATGTATTTGCATAGGTGTGCTGATATGCCTACGTTGGTGTCAGGATTCAAAGTTGGTGTATGGAGGCATTCATATTTATGTAAGAGTTTTAGTTCCCCCAATTTTAGGATATAAATAATACTGGTGCATCAATGCATTTATTTATTATTGGTGCATCTATACGTCTGCATTCGTTGTTAGGATGCTAACTTTATTTCGGCTATTTACTAACACCAGTGCCACAATTATTCTATAAAGTTGTGTTATAGATAATGTTTCATCGTTCTAGTATGCCTTGAACCACGATGATGCTGATCAATTTCTTCTTTGGATATTTACACAGGTGGGAGGGTGATTTATGCGTGAAGGTTATCCTAAGCATATCTTCTTCCATCTTTTCAGGCATGTCTTTCTATGCAAGCGAAATATGCGTGAGTTCATTGTGCGATACTTTCATCATCTATTGCGTTTCTGTAATGACTCTTTATCCACTACATTTCTGTAGTTTTGGCTCTAGCATACTCCTCTCATGTAACCTATTTGTTCTTGTTTTCGTAGTTAGCCCAATTCCATCCGCACGTAGCTGACCTAATTTGAGTGTCCTTTTCTTTTGTTGGTGTGTGTGGCTTCACTTTGCAATGGACAGCTCATTTTTAAGATAGTCGTGTTGATCATAGAATTTCTTGCAAGCGGCTTCACTTGTTCCATCTTTTCTTGTCTTCAGTCTATTCACAACCAGTCGTTAGCGGCAAGCAGCTGATCTTGCCTCTAATTTGTAGTAGACGTGTCCTTTGGTCTAACCATGAGGTTGAACGACTTCGTCAAAGAAGGTACGTTCCAACCATCCAATATTGCTTGTTGTCTTCGATATGTCTGCTTTTCGAAGCTCACGTCAATCTGTTTGAAGCCTGTCGTATTACAGTAGTCAGGATATACATCTCCCGTACATATTGTGGGCACAGACCCACCTCCATGTGCTACAATGTGTTCATATTGTAGTTCATGTCATACTCCACTTTCATGTGGTCTGATTGAGAGTTCATCTACACAATGTGCATTTGTGTTGACCCCGGTTGCATTGAGAAGTGTTATTTACCCTCTCAGTCCGTTCAGCAAACTCTTTGTTGTGTCAAAAATATGGTCTTTCCTTTTGGTCCTTCTTTGGTATCTCACCGAGTGAAATCTGGCTGCAATCGAGTTCCTCCATACACGGCAGCTGTGTGATTACAACCTTGTTGAAATTTGATACTATCCTCCAGTTGTACTGGAGTTGACATACCACACACTCATTCAGTGTATGTCAATTTATCCTCTCATGAAAGCGGTGT
>NC_018296.1:783013-792005 GCF_000315875.1 Candida orthopsilosis Co 90-125
ATAGTCGCTATCCGGTACACTAATAATCATACCAAAACAGATATTAGAGTCACCTCTTGGACCTAAACATCCACTGGACTTCTTCTTGAAGTATTTGTGTGTAAGTAACACAGAAACCAAAAGGAGTTTTGTTACGCAAAAACATAAACATACATACGATCATTTTCAATACAATGTCGCAAACTCCAGGAACAAAGAATTTAGTCCACGGTTGGCACCTGTGTTTGGCAGCTAACTCATAGATTACATTACAATATTGAAAGGTCCTCCTCTTCCTTGTAATTGTCATTAGCACCGTCGTACAGTTAATCGGGAGCTTCCTGTCCCGTCTCAGGCTATTCAGAGCACAGAAATCTGTGCAAAATGTGGAGCATACCAAAAATGGCGCACCAACGACTAAAACCACTTGATAAGTGGAAAACCAACATAGGGTCCCACTAATAGAGCCTACGAGAGCCACATGTACCCCTTAAAATCCCAAAAAAATATTTTTGGGCGCCTAGAGACGGCGAGCCTACAACAACATTTTTGCTCCAAGATAATCCCAACTAGATAACTTCGATAATTGTAGAGTGTGATGGCATTTTGACTGGTCGTTAATGTGAATCTGCGATGAGGGCAATACCGAAGCTGCCGCTGGTTGAAAGTAACACCTGTGGTGCTAATTTCTTTTTCTTTTAAGTGCAATCCTTCCACCTGGAAAGCACTATACTCTATATACTTGTTCTACATACGCCGTAGATAGGCATAAGCTCTTCTCCAGTGTCAATCTACCTCCATAAAACTGTTTTATTATTTTTACACAAAACATAATGACAATCAGAGTTGATCATTTTTGCCATTGATTCACCCAGAGAGTAATACCTTTCACCAATACCTCCTACTGAAACATCGGTGAATTTAGTACCACCTTCCAAAGCGGTAATAGCTTTAGCACTGGTACGCCCAGTATTATCATTCAACCGACAGTCGATATAACAAGAGCCCACTCGCTTGAAAGTTTTGACTAATTCATATACTTATCTTGAACTATCAACTCTATTCACCACGGTTCACTCAACCGCGGAGTCAGCGTCCAATACACCAGTACCATATAATCCAACACTGTCCTCACATGAAAAACGAATTTTAATTCCCTTCAATTGAACAGATTCAGTAACTTCGGTTTCGGCTTGGACAATAAACACGAATCGGAACATAAAATTACAGCCAGCCTTAGTCGTGATACATCTCAGCCCTGAAATGTGGCATCGTTTGTTCTATAACCGCACACACACACTTTGGTTCCTCATGAGCTATTTGAAGACTGCATAACTCAGACGTCTCCAGTATCTATCACTGGAAATTAGAGTTCATTCAACCCTAGTTGAACCTGACATGGTTCATCCATGGAAATTTATCAAGCAATCCTCAACATAACATAGGTTCAACGAATGATCTCTTGCATTATGGGATAACACAATACTTTAGAACTTCCCTCCCATCAATCAGTGGGTCGATAATTTATACGAAAACAAAAGTAAATGTCATCAGTGCAAAGGTTAATTAAGCATTAATAAGGCAATACTATCAAGACAAAACAAAAATACGACATTTGAGATACACGTCTTGATTCGACCATCATCTTTTTAGTCTAGCTTCGGCCGCTCTTGCTCTTTGCTCCCTCATGAGTTTTAAACGTTGCTCTTCATTTAAACCTGTAAGATCATTTTGGTTGGACTTCATGCTTGAAGTATTTCTCACCTCCTTCGAGGCCTCAGCTTTAAGAAGATTCTGTTTAGCTAATCTCTCTTCCTCCTCTTTAACTCTATCTTCATCATCAAACTCTTCCTTAGACCTGGCAGGTAACACTTTTGCCTTATCCCAATCACAGTGTGACTCTCCTAGTTTATACCTAGCAATTTGGAATGCTCTTTTGGTGTTTTGATCGGCTAGCTCGGCAGGATATCTTCCAGCCCTGTTTTGTACCAAAGGCGAAGCTTTCAAATTAATCAACAAGATTTGAATCATGTGTGAGAGGCCATTTGCAGAAGCATAATGAAGCAATGTTGGTGCTTGTGCATATGCGCTTGTGTCGATTCGGTATGTATCAACGTCGATTTGATTATCCTTGACCCATTTTAATAATCTTGGGGCTTTTTGCTTTCTCAAAATGCTTAGAACTTCCTCGATTTGCTTGTCGCGTCGGTCATCTTCATTCCCTTCTGTCCTCTTGAGGTTTGAGTTAGTCAGTTTCTCTTGTGTACTTTTTGTTGGGTCTTTTTCATTGACGGTTTCAATCTTAGGCAACGCTACTATCTTATAATGTGTCAACTCAACCCAACTTCTTTTTACTTCCGATAAGCTTGCCCTTTGTGTTGAAAATGGTAGCTTTCTAATTCTGTCGTCACTGGCTTCGAAGGGCGAGCCTTCATACCCTATCAAGACCTTCTTATTGGTTGGTCCATTCGCACGAATGTAAATCGCCGTGCATTGTCTCAAATAGACACTCCATTGAGCAAGAAGTTCTCGCACTTCTTGAGCCAATGCCTTCTCATTGTAGCGTCTAATACTTGAACCCGCAGAAATAGCTTTTCCACGAGAATTGTCACTAGTACCTTGTGAGCCACCTTGTTTACGTCTTGTTGTGTACCGATGAAATGTTTTCGAAGCTATAACATTCACCTGTTGCATTTTCAAGCTATCCTTGTTATTGATGGACTTCAAATCATTCCTTCTGTGACTGATAATGGCTCCGGCAAAATGCCCACCGCCAATCATTAGTATTGCTGACATTGAACCTTTTTGTTCCTGTGCGTGCTTGAGATATCCCAAAGGATCATTTAATGCGATTGTGGGAAACAGTGCTTTATAAATGCCAATTGCTTCATCGTTTGTAACAGACTTAGAGCCAAAAAGAATGAAGGGACTTTTGGTGTTCAAGTGAGACGCTGACACGGAGTCGTCTGAAACAGTCACAGAATCCAACCTTTTGATCAAGCTTTTGACCTTTTGCTCTTGTTCATCATTAGCTTTATCATCTTCCAGACCAGACTCGCCCTCTGACTCCGATCCCGAAATACTGTCAATCGACTGTGTTTCAATTAACTTCTCAAACTCATCTTCATCCACCGGGGGTAAATTGTTTTGCAGTCTTTTCAAATTATAGCGATGCAAATCGGACTTGTAGTAGTTCACGTCCTTGGCCACCTTGGGACGTTGCAAAATAGGGTCTTCGATTTGCTCCACTGCTTCAAAGGTATCCAAGTCAAATGATAGTAATTTCAATGAATCTATAAATTCTTCATCCAAGTCGTATATATAGGTGTCTGTGTTAGGGCCTTGCGTCATTTGAATGTGCTGCATCAAGTAGATTTGCAATGTATTTCCTCGTAGAATTTTTTCTTTATTTTTTTTGGTAACATTCATTTTGTGAGGGCAGAGAAAGAAACCAACTAGTCATTTGCAATACCCCTTAGATAAAAGTCCCCCAAAATGATGTCGCATTTTACCAGTAGAGGTAAAGTCTCCCAGCTTTCACCGAGCCAGCTTTCACCGAGGGTCAACGCCGTGAAAACCAACAAGGGTAACTATTTATTCGATTTACTCTACTTAGATCCGTATTTATGACATTGTTTCAAAAAATGCTCAATCTTTTCGGGTTTCATAAACGGATGGGTTCCGTGACCAAAGTTTATGATGTAATTTTTAACCCCAAACTTTTTGATCATTTGTTCGACCTTCTCTTCAATCAAAGCATCCGTACCATACATGACTCCTGGATCTAAGTTCCCTTGCAAAGTTATCCTTCTGCTCCCCACGATTTGACGAGCAGCCCCTGGGTCAAACAACCAGTCGAGAGACACACAATCATACCCCGATTCACATAAATCATCCAATGCATACCAAGCACCTTTTGCAAATACAGTTAACGGTATTTTCTCTTCGATGCCCAACTCCTGTAATCTTAGAGGCAATTTTGCTGCAATTTCTCTTAAATAAGGCAAAGAAAAAGTATTGAAATCATCAGGGCCCAATTCCCCTGCCCATGATTCAAATATTTGCAACATCTGGGCCCCTGCAACCACTTGTTGGGCCAAAAATTCGATACAAGCATTGCAAGTTGCTCGCAAGAGTTTCTGTGATGCTTCAGGAAACTCGTAAATCCACTGCTTTGCAAACCTGAACATCTTTGAACCCTGTCCCTCAGTCATGTAAACCAACAATGTCCAAGGTGCTCCGACAAACCCTAAAAGAGGCACTCTTCCGTTCAACTTTACCCTGGTCAAGGTGATAGCTTTATATGCCCAGTCTAATTTCTGCTTCACATTCGGATTAAGATCAATTTTGGATAAGTCATCCGGGTGTCTTAAAGGATCTGCGAAAACTGGACCCTTTCCTTCAACCATGTTTATCTCAAACCCCATTGCTTGTGGAATCACCAATATATCGCTGAAGATAATTGCTGCATCAATTAATCCGTCGAAGTGGTCAACGGGTTGAATCGTTATGGCAGAGGCAGTTTCTGCATCCTGACAAGCTTGGAAAAAGTCTTTGTCCCCCTTCACTTCATGGTACTCCGGTAAGTACCTACCAGCTTGTCTCATGATCCACACAGGTGGTCTTTCAACTTCTTCCCCCTTCGCTGCTCTTAAAATCAAGTCATTTTTCAAAGGAGCAAAATCCGGCATGACTTGTTTCGAAATGTCTGTTGTTGAAAAAAAGTGAAAAATGGACCATTTGCAAAGAATTGTTCTTTTTCTCTTGTCGGCTTTTTCAACTTAGTGAGTGTCGCCCTTTTCTCTTTTTTCCATTCCCGCTTTCAAAAAGAAGATTTTTGTCGCGACAAAGTTGAAATTAATGTTAATGAATAGTGATTGGTTTGGGATCAAACTATGTAAGACACTAAGTAATAAAGTACAGTGAAGAGCTCCAAGCTTATTTTCTACAACAGCCTCCATGATAGTAAGTGGTAAAAATTAGAGGATGAATTTTAATTTTGGATAATTTTGCAACAAGGTGTGTAAAAAATACTCGTCCGAAATTGATTGCGTGACAGTAATGGTGTTTAAGCAAGAAGAAACATTTTTACTGAATATTAAATATAGACGGAAAGGCAGACTACAAAGATAAGTGTATAAAAAAGGATGTTTTCAAATTCATAAACTTCATAAGAGAGGGAAATTTCTCTGACAAGCATACAATTCGTTTCAAGATTTGTTGAATTTTATGTAATCGGCCTTTGAAGGAGACAAAAACACAAACCCTGTTCTCGGTATAATAGCAACTATCTACTCTGTTTAAACTCCCTTCTAAAACTGTGATTTAAGGCTACAATTACCATAAAGCAATTCCAACCAAAGAGCTTTGATTTGCTGCTTTTGAGATCAATAAAGCTTAGAAAATTCTCAATTATGTTATGGACATTAAGCCCAAAGCTTCAAGTATACACAAGGTCCTAGAACGACTTTTGAACTGAACTGAGGGTTGTTAAACACTTCACCATAGTCTTCCAAATAATTTTGATACTGTACAACATTTTGAATATCTCGAGACTATCGTCTTTTCAATTTCTTCAACGGAGCCGAAATACATACAGAAGCATATGCCAGCCCAACATCCTCATTTGTGAAGCCTATCCCGTTTCTAAATATTACAAGTCATAATACACACATTCTTTGACACTTATCTATTGCTGCAAAGAAATTTTTTTGTGACTCAAAAGCAATCGAAGTACATTACATAATTATTATATAATCTTACAACAAATTTAATCCGAGGAAACCAAAATGCTGGTCAGTTTTGTTAACAGTACACCCACTATCAGAGCTCCGCTACAACAGAACACCACCAATCCAGGGATTAGCAATGACTGATGCCGAAGTATCATCACTGGTACTGGATATCCATAGTGAGAGCCACCCATTAAGGAATTCTTCGAATAAACCCAACGCCATATTTCGTTTCTTCAACGCTATATTTAGGTATAGGAAAACCTCGCTCTCCTTCTTCGTCATACTCACGCTAATTTTGGGCTTAGTCATTTCATTCGTTGACAACAGTTTGGAATACTCAATTGATTTGCCAAAAGAGAGGCTGGAGCAAAAATTGCTAGATGAATGTTGGGTTGACTTGCAGGCTATAGCAGAGAATCAACATCCCTACGCATCCAGTGGAAATGATGCAGTTCATCATTATTTAAAATCGAAAATCTCAAACATTATTCATGGGCATAAACACATAGATTTTGACAATGACTTGAATGGCACAAACAAATTCTTGTTCAACTCAAGTTTCAAATCTGTGGCTTATTATGAATCAAACAATTTGTTGGTAAAAATTGAAGGATCAAATCCCCAGCTTCCGGGTTTCCTCTTGAGTGCTCATTTCGATTCTGTTCCTACTAGCTTTGGTGTTACGGACGATGGTATGGGTGTTGCAAGCTTGCTTGGAGTATTGCGGTTTCTCGTGACCCAAAAACAACCTAAGCGGACAATTATTTTCAATTTCAACAACAATGAGGAGTTTGGCCTTTACGGTGCTACTGCTTTTGTGAACCATCCGTGGTTTAATAAAGTGGGATATTTTATAAACTTGGAAGGGACTGGTGCCGGAGGGAAAGCCATTTTATTCCGAGGCACTGACTATGGAATAGTAAAGTATTTCAACAAAGTTCGGTACCCCTACGCCTCCTCAGTTTTTCAGCAAGGTTTTGCAAACTCTTTGATTCATAGTGAAACGGATTACAAAGTATACCGGGAAGCGGGACTTCGAGGTCTTGATTTGGCCTTTTTTAAACCGAGAGACTTATATCATACAGCAGAGGACAACATAAAAAATGTTGACTTGAAGTCATTGTGGCATATGGTTTCCAATGCGATTGACTTTACCACTTTTATTGCTGAAAATGAGATTGACGAAACTGGAGCTGACGAAGCTGCAGTTTACACTTCTATATTGAACACTTTTTATTCCATCTCATCCACAAAGTTGACTGCTATAAACACTGTGTTAGTTGTGTTATTTGCCATAGTCAATGGCGCTTTGATCTTCATCACATTAAAGTACAAGAAGTGGCACATTTCAACCTCACAAATTTTATTTCTCCCCATTTCATTGTTGGTAGTGTGGACCATTGTAACATTGGTTGTAGCACAGGTATTTCAAGCCCTGAACCCGCTTTTGCCGACATCGAGACCTTTATTGTTGGTGGCAACCATTGCTTCAATTTCGACAATTGTTTTTTATCTCACTTCGAGGTTGCTTAGCCATAATTTGGATTTGAAATTAGTGTGCATCTTGGAGGTGTCTTTCATTTACTGGGTACTGTTGGTATACATCACCAGGAGTCTCTTTATCAACAAGAGCGACCAAAGACATAGCGGCGAATTTGCTATATCTATATTGTTTTTGTTGGAAGCAGCTACATCGCTTTTGGGTTTACTGGGATGGATGTTTAGCAGAGCCCCATCAAAAGCAAGTCCTGACGAAGAACCTCTTTTGGACGGAGCCAGCCATGGGCGTTATACACTGGAAGATGAAGATGAGGATGAACGAGGGGATAATTTTCCTGTCCCAGAAAATAAGCGTAGCTACGACTGGTCATTACAGTATTTATTGACTGTTCCAATATCATTTTACATTGTTTACAACTCCGGCTGGCTTATTCTCCAGGGTGTTAACAAAACAGTACAGGAATCTGCGGTGTCGCAAGAGTTTGTGTATTTGGTGATTCAAATATTTTCCATTGCCTTGGTTTTGCCATTTATTCCATTTGTTCGCTACTTGAATAGATTATTGATTCTGGCACTATTTGCAGTGGCCTTGATCGGATCTCTTTTGGCTTTAAGCACAGAGCCATTCAATGAACAGAATCCATTGAAAATACGATTTTTACAAACCCTCAATGACACCGAGAGCACAGTGCACATATATGGACGAGGTGTTGAAGTCCCTCAATTTTTGACTAGGATTCCATCAGTTGAAGAGTCAAAGACACGCATTGATTGCCTAAGTGAAGTTGATGGAATTGAGGTGTGCTCTTATAAAAGTCTGCTATTCCCCAACATTGTTTCTTCAAACACATCTGATGACTACCTTGAGGTATTAGTTAAAAATTCCAGCGAAACAGGGTCATTTGGTATAAACTTTAATGAAGTGGTTATCAAAGCTCCCAAGAACAGAATGTGTAACATTGAATTTCCAGGAGACGAAGTGAAGGCAGTGTTGGTGAAAAACGACACACACCGATTCCCTCCTTTCAAACAGCTCCCTGACGGCTTTTCCCATGACGGCGATTACATATACAAGGATGTGGATGGAATCAGAAAGTTGTACCTCAATAAGTTGGATTGGAATAGCCAATTTGATATTGGAGTATATTGGTTGCCAGGTATTAATGACAAGTCGAACGTGTTGGATATATATGTCGAATGCTTTTGGGCCGACTTGCTGCCTGTTTCTGAAGGAAGTGGTATCAAACCAGCTATTCCTGCATATGATGAGCTAGTTCATTACAGCCCGAACTACGTGAGTATTGCAAATAAGGAAAGGGGATTGGTTTCTGTAGGTAAACAAGTAGAGCTTAAATAATAATGTAATCTTATTGAATCATCGATTGATAGAGGTCGAGAAAAGTATTTCAAGCTGACACAAGAGGTGGGAACGCAAATCTCAAGTGAGGCGTATGCAATTGATTGGCTAAGTAGATCGACGCAGTTATTATAAGGTCTCTGACCATTACCCTTGGCATTTGCGAAAGGAATCAAGGATAGAAATTTTTGGTGATGCAAAAATGAAAAAGCCGCCGACCTTTAGTAGCACAGTAAATTCTCCTCAATTTATCAAGCGGGAGGATTACTGCAAGCCTGCTTTGATGGCCTTCTTATAGACACAGATTGGGGGATTTTTCAAAAAAGAAAAAGTTGGGAAAAAAAAGAATGCGGCTTCTGTGGCTCGAACACAGTACCTCCAGATCTTCAGTCTGACGCTCTCCCAGGTGAGCTAAAGCCGC
>NC_018296.1:793568-794159 GCF_000315875.1 Candida orthopsilosis Co 90-125
CCAAGTGGTGGCAGTGACTTTAGAACCTGGTTGCATTTGCATAGGTGCATATCTAGTCTTTCCTGTCTGCAATGTATATGGCACCGTAAAACTCTTTGAAATATCACTACCTGTGGTTTGGTCAAATCCTGAAGTCTGACCATCTGGCTGATCTCCCGTTACAGAAACGACTAGAGTTCCTGTTGACCCTTCCATATCGGTTAATCTGAATCTAGGGGTGTAGTTGATTGTCGACCCACCGCTGGTAAATAAGGCGTATACTTGTATGAAATAGTAACCACTAGGCACATCATCTTGATCGACTGTGACAGTTGCCGAATTCGAGGTGAGCTTTTGCTGTTTGATAGCAGGGTCTTGACATTGAATTGGTGATCCATTTGTACACAATGAAAGTGTGTATGATTTGACATTGTCTAATGACAAGTCTGAGTCTGAGTCTGAGTTATCCTTCCAACTTACTTTGATACTAGCTTTTCCCGATGAACCAGAGAATTTGTCTCCTTCTTCCGGTGATGTGATTTCGACATCAGCAAGAGCTAATGTCAAAAGTGCAGCTAAAGTGGTGACAACAAACAAGTAATGATTCATTTT
>NC_018296.1:795110-808522 GCF_000315875.1 Candida orthopsilosis Co 90-125
GTGGTGTGCTGTTTTGAATAAGGAGTGGTTTTAACTGCGCAAATAATATTTTTTCAATAGTGAAGAAAAGGGGTACAAAGATGGAATAGTTATCTTTTGATTATGTTGATGTAGAGCTAGTATTTTGGTGGGTGTTTTGGAAAAGGGAGTTGTGATACAAAATGTGTTGGTTATAAGAGAAATGGTGTTGAATTTATAATCTCACCGATCCTCAACAATTATGTTTTTGCAATTTTAAATAAACCCGATAAATAGCAAAATATTCAAGAACGGATTAAAAAAAATTATTATACGAACTGACAGGTTAAGAAAATAAATATGTCAGCCGAAAGGAGGGGCTTTAAAAAAAAATGCGTGCGTGCCATGTCAACAAAATTCATACAATAGTGGGAGGGAGTAGTGTATAATTGCACACTAAAAGTTTTAGTTTGTAAGAGAAACACCTCGGAAATAGAGCTGATATAATAAACGAAATTGTGGTGTATACCTACATGGAAGGGAAAACAATAGTTTTTTTTGTATTGTGTGTTGCATGTCTACGTCTGTTTTGATTAATGGCGCGCAATTTCTAAAAATATTTATGGTTTTTATTTTTCGTTTATTGTACATTTCTGTGTTTGTGTGGTAATTGCACATAAGTTACAATCAATCAAATATAACTTTGCATTGTAAAATATGCTTACACCACCACAACACAATAAACAAAGCATAGCCACTATTTACACCCTACTCATTCTATTTGTAACATTTTTTTGTGGCCTACATGAGGTTTATGAGAATAGATATTCTTTCGCCTATCAAATAGCGAGCTTTAGCATTACACAAACACAATAAGCAAAGACGCATGGTTTATATTCATAATGAATCCACGGTATTGCTTATAACACAGCCAATTTCCAAAGGAAACTATTGCTTTGCTTACTGCTGATGTATGCATTGATAAAAATCTAATCACAACAGTTTGTAAAACGTTGTCAGCTAGAACTCTAAACTATATGCCACAATTTTTTCATTGAAAACAATCAAGACCCGTTTTATTTCATAGGTATTCCACGTATACAATTATAAATATTGGTGCTGGGAATGGATGAGGGTATTGCGAAAAGGTCAATGTTGAAAAACCATGGGTTCTTTTGTAAAGCTCTATCATCGAAGAATGTACCGACAAAACCACAGCTGAACTTGTATGCCAGACAACACGAACTCTTCAACGGATTGCAGCTGTGAATATATAAGATAGGCAGGATGAAGAAAATGTCTACTCCAGTATAAGCAAAGCCAAGCAAATGCTCATATGCCGTTGTGTTGTCATTTGTATGATTCAAAATCCTAATATATGCTGCAAACTGCACTGCTACACCTCCAATTTGCTAATTTCTAACCTGTCTTCCCTAACTTCTCAATTATTTTCTCCATTTCATAATGGTTTAGGGAGGACTTTATCTAAGGCTTTTGATGGGTTGAACTCACTCTAGTTGTAGATCATCAGGAGTACTTGCATATCGAGCAAACGCGACAACTATCCCCCTCTACGATTTAAAGTTACTCTTAAAGTGCTACTCAAAGGTATACCAGGACAAACAACTATTCAGAAGTCTTCTTTTGCATTACTTTTTGAAAATATTATCCTAGGTTCAAGGTGGTTTAAAACTGTCTTTCGGTGCGAAGATGGATCGGCATGTTGACTTCGGGCCCAGACTCCAACTGGTGTGCTTGAGCTCTCTTGGTTCTCAGTGGTAAGCTGCTTTACTTTAATTAGGCTACAGACGAATAATTTGTAATTCCTCCGGCACATTTTCCAGGACTCCATCATTATGTGTGCTACCGATGCAAGATCTGAATCTCCATTTTACACCCTTTGTCTCGATAATATTCCAAGTTGCTCCACGTGAAGATTTTACACCAACCTTTGAATCCTTTGTAGCTACTTCTTCAGTACTCTTCAGTGGGGTTGGAGACTTGTAAGGTTTCAACATAATCCCTCACACTATCTTTGGCATCCCCTTTAACATTTTCTTTGCTATCATCTTTCACATCCATAGGGACCGTACATTCTTTCAAAGGGATGTCTGAGTATACGTTGTCAACTGTTATCACTTGCCCCTCTTTTTAGTTTATATCCTGTTATGCAAGTTATTATTAATTTCAATCTCTTCCTCATTTCTGTACTCTTTGTCCAAAATCAACATCTCGTAGATTCCTTGCAGCTTCTGCCTCCATCAACAGAGGGATTCGTCCAGACAAGCATATCTTGCATCCTCCATCTTCAAAACATGTTAGTGATACTGCTACTCTGGATCTACGACCGCACATCTAATTCACAAAAAATTCAAAAGCTCTTTCAACCAAACTTACTCGATATATTGAAGTCCATGTGGCAATAAATCATCCATATTTTGTGATTTTTATTCACTTCAAAATAAACTACAAAGATGTCCATTGGTAAGATTCCACTTGTAGTTTCAAAGTCTTTGAACTATATCACAATGGTGACTATTTTGAAATTTCGGGCATCCAGAAATATTGTTTGACGTGAACGGGATAATTCTTGACACGTCTCCTGCACTTAATTTGTCACATATTTCACATGTTTCACTCATTTGAGACAAATAAAACTTGGAATAGTGGTACGAGAGTGGAAGCGAAACTTGCTGTTTTGTAGACATGAAAGCTGTAGCGATGGATAGCATTGTAGGTGCCATGGTGGTATTTCTGACTAATGGTGAATCAACCCCTTTTTCATTCAGACTAGTTGACGAAGGAGGTAAGCCATTGGAAATTTGTCTTTTGGATATCTGAGACTATTAGCACGATTGAAGTATTTCGACTATCTTGCACATTTCATTGCCCTAAAGTAACACCAACTGAGGTACGGTAATTTTTGTTTCACCATTAGACTTTATTGATTTATCAAGGTACACGACCTTCGGCTAAAATATCAAAAACGGGTGCAAATTGGTCTTTCTCTTTCGAAACTAGAAGAACAAAGGTCTTAATTCGTTTGGGGACTTGTGGGGGATTATGTTTCTTTTAAAACTCTCTCATTCAGTTTCGCTTCTTTTCTTTTTTCGATTTGGGTACCAGTGAGGATGTCTTATCGTTTTGCTTCTCCAGTAAGAGCGTGGCCACTCTGCAGGAAGTCCCGTTAAAACTTTGCATATTCCTTGAGTAGAAAGTCTAGCATCTATTAATATTTCTTAATGACCATTACGCATCCAGATATTGTGCCTTTTTAGATCAGAAACTTCGACATCGTTCTGTACTCATGGGAGATATTAGAGAGAAATTACTTGAGATTTGAGACAAAACGAACATGAATTTACAATTTATACCCACATTCCAGAAAGACGATCATGAAAATTTAATTGTGAGTAGTATTCAGTGCTATAAATGTATTGCCTAGACAAGCTAAACCCTTCAACAGTATGCCAGTTTTTTTGAAAGAGAATCAAATTAATCTTAAACTGAATCATTGATATAATAAGAGGCTATGAGCTTGTGCTTCTTAACCGATGATAGTACTCTATTCCATACCCCCTTCCTCTATCATTTGAATCAAAGGGTTGGGAGGATAGCTAAATCACAGTATACCCGTGTTACAGCAAGGAGCACGAGGGCCATGTTAATAGACAAGGCGGTCTCTTTATGGCCCGTTTCGATTACTAAAAGTTCTTCAGTATTAGCGCAGGCGAATAATCAAAAGCAGCCCGTCCTCCTCTAGGAGCCCCTGACGATAACTATGGTTATATAGGTTGCTAGTTTCAGGCTTGGCTTTACCATCAAATCTGAGGGTAATGGAGTATGAGATCTAGTCAAAAATTTCCAGAAGTGGTAACGGAAATACCGTTTTTCAATGCTTCTTTCATGCTGACGTGCTTCAAGTAACCATGTACATAATGAAAAGTAGCAATATTATGATACATATCAATAGCCATTCAAATGAGTTTAGCTCTTGCTGTCTGAAGCTGCTGTTTTTCGAGTGTAGTATCACTTCATCCTTTTCCCGAGACTTGGTTTCTTGATCTGTAACCTTGGCTTTGTTGACAATAGCATTAGCTTCCTGGCGAAGAGGGTGATGCTGTTGATGATGATTACTATGACTTTTCAGTTTGGATATGCTGTTCTTGCGTCCTAAACTACCATTGCGGTGTAGATCATTCGTATGATTAGAAGACAGGTATGCTCTGCTTCGCGATACTACATTGGGGTTGGAATTGGTAGTTGTATCAGTCCCCAGCAATGGGTTCACAGCATCTGGGAGCACTTTGTTTAGCACTGATTTGGTTTGTTTGATGACAATCATTATGCCGAATGGTTCATTGGGGTTAAGATGAATATTAGTTAGGGGATAAAATTTTTTGCCTTTGTCTATATATATTATTACTAAATCTAATCTAAAGTTTACGATATAAAAGTCGTTTAATGTACAAAATGTACTAAAAATAAAGCAGAAAGGAGATCGAGTACTTGCACAGAGGGCAAGTTTTTTTTGTTTTTTGAGTGACTGTTTCGGCAACTATTAGAATTAAAAAAGTACCCCCTCTATAGTATCAGATATAGTAACCATAGCATATGCATTGAGTTGCGATATTATTATTTGAACGTAAAAACACGGGGAGGGAACAATCGGTTGCAAAGATATATACCGATAGAAAAAAGAAATTAAAAGAATAGTTAAAAGTTTGCTGCTGACGGCGTTTATGTAAAGCGGGTTAAATTAAATGGAAGGATTCACGGTCGAAATAAAGTAAACTCCGTAACTTTTACATTCATAAATGTGCACCAACAGAGTGACTGTGATAGTAGTTAGGAGTATACTGTTTGATCCTACCTGAGGGTCCATCTACTTTGTATTGGCTTTGTCAACTTTCCAGATAGTTTGTTTTACAAAATGGAAAAATATGTAGTCGTTAGAAATATCTCATAACCGCCCTCTCATACAAACCACAGAAGCCGAGGGCTCCACCGTTATAGTCCTGCATATTACTACCAAAAAGAGTGGGTTATTATAAGTACATCAACGACGTTGAGTTTGGAAGAAAGGGGTCATACACAGGATGAATGTTCCGGTGTAGGATATTGTATACTCCAGTTGTGAAAGATGTGAAACCTATATCGATATTGTAAATTGAACAACGTTAAACGGTCTTGAATACCACTATAAAGAATCTATTAATACGAATTTTCGACAACCCATCAATTTCCAGCAGTCGATGCATATCAAAGTAAACATTTCCATCCTAATCATTTGAGTTCTTTGAACAACCAGAAAAAGAAATGGTTTAAGATCTTGGAGTGAATTCTACCGAGACGGAGTTAATTTTAAATCACGCTCGACAGAAGTAAATCTAGAGTTCTGTAGTGATGTGGGACGGGGAATGGATGAAATAAATAGAGGCAACAATGCAAATGTTTTGAATATGCAATTACTTCTTTCTTGGTATTGTCGTGCCCCAGACACGATGCGACATGATATAAGTTCAAATCTAGATACTCCTTTGTGCATTCATGGGTATCAGCTTCAATGATTGAATGTGGATCCTGGCAAAAAAAAATTAAGCCACCCAGCTATAGTTTTGTTGAGCAGCGAGAGGGATCACAAAGTATTAAGCATCATTATACGTACAAAGTGAGCGAGTCACACGAATCGCAAAGACTGTGTTCGTCAAAGGTTAATATGTTAAGCTGATTTTATGGACTGTTCTGTAGAAGTGTCTCGTTAACCTCTCCCGGATCTGATTCAATAAAATGGTCCTAGAAAAGTCTATAGTATTGCAATATTTTCACCTGAATTAGCATTAAAGTATAACAAGTGGAATTAAGTATCATTACGTGTGCCTGATACTACAATACATCGTCTGCCTAAATTCATTAATCAGTTTGGCAGGTTCCTTGTCCCCATGAAAAACCTGGAATTCTGTGTAATAAATACTTTGAGGACAGCACTCGTTAAATCAATTCCCGTTAAATCAATTTCCGTTAAATCAATTCCCGTTAAATCAATTCCCGTTAAATCAATTCCCGTTAAATCAATTCCCGTTAAATCACCGCCATTCATCACAAACAAGTCTTTATTCCATCAATTTTTAAAGCAGGTCAACAACAACCGCGGCAAAAATTCACTACCGTAATAATTTGAAATTGACCTCGATTCTTGGTAAACGTATGAAGGGATGAAATGGTATTGGGTATTTGGGCTACGTGGTTTCTATCTAACCACATTTCTCGTTGTGTATGTGATTGACGTAATATAGTGAATGCTTAGTGTTCATGTTTATGCTATCAAAGTTAAGAAATACACAATAGGAATGTATATATATAAAGGTGTCAAATGGAATGCTTTGGGTCCTCAATGCACAATAGACCATTCTTTGGCTTATTTTTGGTTTGTCTTTCATTAGCGCGTAATTTCCCAATTTGGTTCTGTTTCGCGCTAAAATCGACTTTTGTGATACTACGGAATTTTTCACTGTCTTGATGCAATTGTTGAATCCAAAGATTATAAATACCTCCATACAGAAGAATTTACAAAAAATGATGAGACAACATTTTGATTGAAACTTGATCAAAAAATCGAGGCAGATTGCAGAATTTCTCCCATTTTTGGAAAGTTTGCCCAGCTCAGTCGTTACAACAAAAACCCATAAAAAATAATCACGTCCCCAGTGCAAAAACAATGACATCCGTCAATCAAGCTCCACCTCAATTGTCCAATAAGAATTTGTTTCAAACAAGACCATTCGTTGATAATGAATTCATCGAGACTACTAAATCCAAGCAAACTTTTAAAGTGATTAATCCAGCCACTGAAGAAGTTCTAGCTGAATTACCAGTCCAAACAGAAGAAGAAATTGATCAAGCTATTGAGTCGTGTCATCGTGCTTTCCAAACTTTTAAACAAACAAATTCTTATGACAGAGCCAAAATGTTGCGCAAATTGTATGATTTAATGATTGAAAATTTGGACGATTTGGCCATGTTGATAACTTTAGAATGTGGTAAAAGTCTAGTTGATGCAAAAGGTGAAATCAAATATGCTGCTTCATATTTTGAATGGTTTAGTGAGGAAGCCAAAAGAAATTATGGTGAAACTATTCAAACCTCAAATCCAAACAATAAAGTCATTACATTGAGACAACCAATTGGACCGGTTGGATTATTATGCCCATTCAATTTCCCAACTGCTATGGGCTCAAGAAAAGCTGCACCTGCTTGGGCAGTTGGATGTACTTGTATTTTGAAACCAGATGCTCAGACGCCATTGAGTTCTTTAGCCCTTGCTTATTTATCAAGAGAAGCAGGGTTCCCACCGGGTGTATTCAATGTAGTGTTGGCATCAGTTGAATCAACGCCGATGGTTGGATTGAAAATTTGTGAGAGTCCCAAGATTAAGAAAGTTAGTTTTACTGGATCAACTCCTGTTGGTAAATTACTCATGAAACAAAGTGCACTGACCTTGAAGAAATTATCGATGGAATTGGGTGGTAATGCACCAATTGTCGTTTTTGATGATGCTGATTTAGAACTTGCTGTAAGTCAATCGATTGCATCCAAATTTAGATCATTGGGACAAACTTGTGTATGCGCAAATAGAATTTATGTCCAAAGTGGAATTTATGACAAATTCTGTCAAGCATTTGCTGCAAAGACTAATGAATTCAAAATTGGTAATGGAATGGATCCAGATGTAACTCATGGTTGTTTAATCAATGCTAAAGCAGTCGCTAAAGTTGAAGAGCATTTTAATGATGCAGTCAGCAAAGGAGCTGATGTCTTGGTCAAAGGTGGTAGATTGCCGGAATTGGGTGAGCACTTTTATGCACCATCAGTTGTTTACAATACTCCTAGTAATGCTCAAGTATTTCATGAAGAAACATTTGGTCCATTAGCAGCAATTGCAAAATTTGACACTCGGGAAGAAGTTGTACAGTTGTGTAATGATACTCCTTATGGTTTGGCATCATATGTATTTAGTGAATCATTGAATACTGCCTGGTATATGTCGGAGTATTTGGATGTTGGTATGGTTAGCGTAAACACTGGATTATTTACTGACGCTAGTTTACCATTTGGTGGAATCAAAGAGTCGGGTTTTGGAAGGGAAGGTTCACTTCATGGAATGGATGATTACACTGTTATAAAATCAATTACATTAGGAAACTTGTATAGATAAGAAGGCTGTAAGCCATTATCACTATTTGGGGAATACATATGCTAAAACACACTATACACAATAGGAGGAAATTACCTTATGCACTAACAGCTGTATCCTTATATTTCTTAACAAACTCTTTATGAAAGTTAGCCCATCTTTGAATCCATTCTTCACCAGGTGGTAAAAATGTGGTTCTCAAATGATGTGTGCCTGGTTTTTGTCCAAATCCATTACCGGGAACACAACAAATACCAGTATGTTCCAAAAGCTCGATACAGTATAAATCATCAATTTCAAGACTTGAATTCTTGGCTCTTGAAAATAATTTGTGATAAACTTTAGGATCAAAATTGAGACTTGGGAATATGTACATTGCTCCTTGTGGTTTATCAACTGACACATCTTCCATGTTTAAAAATGCTTCATAAAGTGCTTCTGCCCTTGTTTTCAAATTGTTAAAAACCGTAGTTGTTTCTTTCACGTATAAATCATATGATTCACCACCTTTTTTGGGTGGATTTACCATCAACTCAACCATTGCTTGTCCTGAAACAACTGAGCATAAATTGATAGATGCCAATTTAAATATAACATCCTTAACATCAGACTTAAATCCCACAAGTTCCATGTAACCTCCGCGTTGTCCACATTCTCCACTAACACCTTTTGAAGTTGAATGCAAAGAAGCCAATTGAACGTGTTTGTATAAATCATGATGTTTCTCCTTCAACTCCGACAAAATACGTTTAAAGGAATAGAATCTTCCACTAAAGACATTTTCTTGGTACACTTCATCAGCAATCAAAACGATACCATGCTCAGCCGCGATGGAGATAAGTTCAACAATATCATCACGCGACAAGATTGCTCCAGTTGGGTTACCAGGGTTAATCACAACCAATGCTTTAATTTTGATACCTTTGTCAGCACTTTCTTTGATCAATTGGCGTATCTCTTGTGGGTTAGTTGCCCAACCTTTTGATTCATCCAAATAATAACCAATGGGTTGTGCATCATTCAAAGCTATGGTGGCAGTATACAATGGATACTGTGGAATAGGAATCAAAAAACCTGAACTTTCATCTTGAGATAAAATTTGTAACAAGTATGATACAGCAGCAGATGCACCTGAAGTTAAAAAGATATCATTGGCGTTTGAAGAAAACTCTCCTCCATCTCTTCTTGTAATAAATTCAGCAATCGATTGTCTAAAATAAGCAGCACCCTGAGACAGAGAATAAGCACCGATGGAACCAACATTATCCAAAATAGCTTTTGCTCTTTGCTTAACATCGGATGGATATTTTGCTCCCAGATCCTCTTTCAATAATTCGGGATACTGCAAAATGGATAACACTTGTCTATACCAAGTCAATGGTTTTTGATCCAATTGCTGTGGATTTCCAATATTTGCATTTACAATCTTGTTAAATGGCAATCCATGACTTGTTGGTGATTTTCTAATCAAATCACTTAAACCATCAGCAATAATTGGTATTTTCCCTCTCACTGCATATTGGGCTTTGACTGTCTGTTCATTCAAATCATGAATGTTCAATGGTTCAGCAGGGACAAATGATGATTTAAAACGGCAGCCTACTGGGGTGGGGGTGGCGGTGGCGGAAGTCGGTAGCATATTATTAATACGTGTAACCATACCGTAGGGTTGAAATTGAAACTTCGTTGATAAGGTAGCTGATCTCATATTTGTAATCATTTAAAAAGATGTAAGATAAAGTAAAAGTCTTAATAAAGTATTAGGAAATTAAAAGTGAAACAATAATAATATCTGTAATATTCAGTAAGGTTCTTGGGGTTTGGCAAAAAAAAAAAATTGATTCGTTCTTTTAAGGTTTTTGAATCTTTTAGTTTTAGTAATTGATCTGAAAAATGGTGATGTTTGGGTAAATAGTGGATTGTGGAGTCAAAGTGAGATGATTATAAAAAAACCCCTAATTAGTCAATTGAATGTAAGATTCTGTGATAAATAAATAAATTGTAAAGTGATTGAATAAATGAATTGTTGTCGTGATTGATGTTGAATTTAATTCCTTTTTTATACTTAAGAAGATTAAAATTCTATGAAAAAGAATGGCGTTTATTGATATGTGGAGAAAATATCGATTTGGAGTTTAAAATTAAATTTTTTGTCGTCGGTTAAACCTCTGGTGAAATTTTGTTGATCTGATCGATTCAGTCAATCAATTGATAGATAACACAATAATACTATTACAGTATAAAATAATACAATAATACAATAAGAACAATACATACTAGCTTTGTAATATCTTCATATCTCTACGCTGATTGGTTTGGAAGCAACAGACTTATGTCACTACTGGCAGTGATTAACTAGAACTATTTCTTAATTGTGCTAAATGTTAGATGTTACAGTTGTTATTAAAATTGTGGGGTGCATATTAGTCATTATTTAAAAGAAGTTAAAATTGTTTTCACTAATATTTGACTCTGGTCTTTCTACTTCTACTTCCAGGTGATTATATAATGCATTACATAAGATTCTTTCTTTTAACTTCGGAGTTTTATCTCCGACCATACTCTTTCAATCTCGGAGGTTTAACTCCGAGAATACAAGTTTTGTTTACTCTTTACTATTGTAGTATTATAGCAGAGAGGTGTAACAACAAAATCATCATAACTTTTCTGGGATACCATGCTTTGATTATACTGTAGGCAGTGTACGAAATCAAGCTTAATAAAATCAAGTAAAGTACCTCGGTAACAAGTATTAGTATCACGAGTTGATTTTTTAATGCTACTTCGACATCAATGAGCTTTATTTTCAATCATTTCAGCACCTCCCATCTATGCACACTATAGCTGATGATCTCTACTTATTGTTGAGTCAAAAGCCTATACCTTGAACTTTAAACAAGCGCATTGTTCTCCTTCTATCAACACTTTTACTTTTAGATGTAAAGAAATCGTACTATACGTACGGATCGCATCTGCGATTGAAAAACCCTCCAAAGACCCCTATCTATACTTAGCTAAATATAGCAACTTCTTTTCCGTTTCGAGCTGGTACCTGCAAACCCGTAACAGGTTCAACAGAGGGTCCACGTTGTCACATTTTACTTTGAAACAATAACATGGCGGCGAGGTGCATAGAAGCTGTCGTATAGCTCCATTTTATTGAGCTTCTGTATTCCTAGGCTTGACAAGAGATCATAAGCATAAAATGTTATCAGGAACTTGGTCGCGTTCTGCAATTGTCTATCTTGATGTGAACCTTGTTTGGTACAAATGTGGTCTCATAAACAAAGTTCGACTATGGAGAATACCTCCTCGATACACTTGCCAATTGTTTGTCAATATTTGTCGTATCTGCAAACTAGCACAGTGACGCAATTATCATGAGGTTTTTTAATAAGAAAGAAAAATATAGTCCCATGTAAACGCTTACTTGTTGCCTGTTTGACTAAGACCCTGAATTGGGGCAGGTTAATGCATAAATTTCCTTACTTTTTCGCGTGATTAGAGACGATTTCATGCTTCCTTGCCTAAATGTAAAACAAACAAACAAACAAACAAAGTGAAGAAAAGTTGAGCACGAAGCAATCAACCAGTCCATGTTCCCACAAACTGGAATGTGTTGCGGAGAAATCATAAAGTTCCAGGCAAAATAAAGGTATCGAAGGTGGAAAAGAACACACATACAACATAAGGGAAATACAAATTATTAAGTTTGGCTGGTCGATGCTATTCTTCAAAACTTGGTTGAGTCGTCTAGTTAAATCCAAGCATCGTCTGTTTAACATCTTGCATACACAGCAAAGCCGAATGGTGGATAATTGTCGACACACACAACAACAACAACAACAACAACAACAACAACAACAACAACAACAACAACAACAACAATAATAATAATAAACAAACCAACAGATGCCTTCAATATTTTATCGTTCTTTTCTCCAGTATTTGCATAAAGTTGCATTGTGAGGCAACTTAGTGTTGAGCCACATCACTTCAAAATCTGCCCATATCGAAAGCTCGCTGCAATCTATCGCCAAAAATGAGAAATATCTGCAATTGGAGCTGTACCATTTTTAACCTAACATTGATGCCTACAAATGAGCTAAGAAATTGAAAATAACTCATTCAGAGTGTTAACGCTTTGGTCAGAACCGCCCCGTCATAGTAGGTCAAACAAAAACGTTATTGAGTCTCTGGTAGCTAACAAAAGATACGGCACAAATAACTGGGACGTATTACCATATATCACCTATAACGCTGCCACCTTGATGTGTATGGAATAGCTGGTATTCAAACGGTGTTTACCAATTGAAGTTTTGTTTAGCTCAATGGCTTTAGTTAAAGAGAATTTGACGCGTCTGCTGAGAATTATTCAATTGAGAGGAGCAAGCAACAAAGTGCAGAGGACTAAGGCGTACATTTGCAATTAAATTTCAAATTAGCTCGCATTTCAACGGTGAAGTATCCTCGTCACTGAACCATCATTAACAGAGCGCTATTTATGAACTTAATTAATGTTGATCAGATAGCTAGGCTATTAATATTCTGACGCTCAAATTGTGCCTTCCACATGAGTGTGATAGATGCTCCCACTATCATGAGGAATGCAACGAACTGTTTACTATTACCACATTGACTTTCCTTCTTGTTTACTTATAGTTCAGGAATATATGACGGCTAATCTTTACTTCTTTTTTCAATGCAAAAACTAAAGTTTAGACCCTGTTAACCGGCTCTTGATTATACCAAAATATTGCCTCACAAACAAGTAATGGGGCAATATTAATCTACCTGAGATGATACTTTGCAAAAGCTACAACATACACCCGGGAATTGTATAAATAGCCTTTGATTTTGCCCAACTTGACATCGTTCAGATTTGAAAGAGATTAACCAAACTCAACTCAGCTTGCTAACTTTTCGATTATTTTAAGCAAGTCAGTCAAACGAAACTTCACTTATGCAATTATTATTAAAAGCTCAGTTAGCGGTGTGGTTATTCGTTGCCACTGTATGGGCTAGGGAGCTCCATGGAGGTACGACCGTCGATTGGGGTACCCAATATGTCGGTAATGGTGATGTCCATATTTTCTCTGGGGCCATTTGGTCTATTATCAACAATGCTGCATCAGATTTTCATGGAAACATTAGAGTTGATTCAAACGCTGGTCTTTACGTTTCTTCTGTTAGCCCAAATATTGCTTTGTCTGCCACTTTGATGGATATGATTTATGGCTTTGTTAATAATGGAGTTGTA